>NC_056732.1:833813574-834003574 GCF_019279795.1 Protopterus annectens
GTTGAAAAGGGGTTCATGATAAATCCATTTCTACTATCCCAATAAATGTTATTTATTTATTTATTAACTGGGTTTGTCCAACTGGGCTTGTGGCCCATTTTCAGTGGAGACCCGAGGAGAAAAGCTCCAGTAATACATTTTAAAACAAGTATAATTTTAAACAATACTGATATAATAGCAGTTATAGCAAAATGATTCACATATGTTGGGTTACACGTATAAAGTTAAAGTTGCATTAAAAAGAAGCTAAGTAACAATTTTACATTGATATAGTTCAATAGGTCAACAATAAACATTTTTTGTTTGTATAAAATTGTGCAAATGCAAAGTAGACACATTGGAAAGAAAGGTGTAATGAGGTACTAAGTATGGTCCTTTTGAGGATACATAAAGGGAAGGAAGACTAGGTAGGGTCATGGCAAGGGCAGGTTCTAGAATTGAGAAAATAAGCTTTTAGTTCATTTTTAAAGTGTGAGGTGTGGTAGATTGAACGTAAGTCAAGGGGAAGTTGTTCCAAGCATGGGCAAGGGAGTGTTTGTAGAGTAGTTTGCCTACTGACATTTTTGGGTGGTAGATATCAAGTAATTGTTGGTTAGAAGTATGGAGGGTCCAGGATGGGATGTAGATGAAGACTAAGGAAGATAGAGATGGACAGAAAGAGGGTTTATAAAGAATAGAGTGTAGCATATGAAATTGATAAGATAGCAGAAATTGGGGAAGTTCAAGCCATTGAAGAGAGTTTAAAGAAATGCAGTGGTGTGAGTTGTATGGGGAGTTAGTAATGAATCTGGTTATTTTATGGTAAGTCTGTTTCAGTTTGTTTAGAGTGGAGGCCTGGATATTGGTAAGAACTGGGGCGGCGTATAAGAGGGTGGGGAGTAGGAGTGCCTGGCCCAGGGTAAGTCTAGATTCAGGGGTTAGGAATTTTTTGTTCCGATATAGCAGACCTAGTTTCTGTTTTTTTTTTTTTTTATACATTGGAGTATGTGTAGGTTGAACTTGAGTTCATCATCGATAATGACCCCTAGGAGTTTTGTGTGGGTGTCATGTTGGATGTTTGTATTGTTAGAAGATGTAATAAAAAAGGAGGTTTTGTGATGAGAAAGAGAACGGGGAAGGAAAAGTAGGAGTTTGGTCTTTTTGGGATTTAGGATCAAAAGCTTGTGAAAGAGCCATTGTTCAGTGGATAGTAGGGCCTGTTGGGTCAGGGAGTGTAGTTCAGGAATGTTATTTGAGATGGATATAAGTGTGGAGTCATCAGCATACTGAATAAGGGAGGATTCTTTGCCTGAGGTGTAAAGATCATTGGTGAAGATGTTAAACAAAAGGGGTCCCAAGATGGAGCCTTGGGGAACACCAGTGGAGATGGGAAGGAAAAGTGAGGAGGATGAGAGCCATTTGACAGATTGTTCCCTGCCAGATAGCTAACTATTAAATCAGGCAAGTGTGGAGGGGGATAGGTGGAGATTTGCAAGTTTGGATAGTAGTAGAAGATGAGAGATAGTATAGAAGGCATTGGAGAGATCTAGGAAGAGACAGGAAATGAGTTTATTGTTGTCTAGGGCCTCTGCAATGATATGAGTGAAGGAGAGGAGGGCAGTGGTGGTGCTGTGGTGAGGATGAAATCCACGTTGAGTAGGGGTAAGTAAGTGGTGTGTGAGGAGGTGATTGAGAAGGTGTGAGTGAATACATTTTTCTAATATCTTGGAGAAAGAGAAAAAAAATATATATATGTATATATATATATATATATATATATATATATATATATATATATATATATATATATATATATATATATATATATATATATATATGGATTCCTATTACAAGAACGAAAGTTCACTACTTTGAATTTGTAATAGGAAGCCTCACTTCTGCAAAAGTTCACTTTAATGAAAGTGACCTTTCGCACAAGTTCACTTCACTGAAAGCACCGCAGCATAGTGGAGAACATAAAAAACAAGCTATGTCCTCCACTATGGTGCGATAGTCACAGACCTAAGGGTTAGGGCATGGGTTAGTGTAAGGGAATAGTTAGTAAAGCTATCCCCTTACCCTAACCCATGCCTTAACCCTAAGGTTCGTGACTATCGCACCATAGTGGAGGACATTTCTATGTCCTTCACTGCACTGCAGTTGTCACGGACCTTAGGGTTAGGGCACGGGTCATGGTAAGGGGATAGCCCATAGGGCTATCCCCTTACTATGACACGTACCCTAACCCTAAGGTCCGTGAGTACTGCACGGAAGTTCAGTGCAACACCCGTTCGTTGTACTGAACTTCGCGTAAGTGCACTTTCAACTAAGTGCACTTTTGCTGCAGTGAACATTCCATGCACTATTTCGAATTAGTGAAAATTCGATGTAGTGCATGGAATCCATATATATATATATATATATATATATATATATATATATATATATATATATATATATATATAGCTTGTAGTCTCTTCAACTTATAATAGCAATGCTGACAAATAAATCAGACGTTCCTGCATTCAGCCAGTTGTTCTAATAAACAACAGACACATACATTCTTTACAGTGCTAAATTAAATAACTTGTTGTCAACTAGCTGCTAATTGCCTTTTGTGTGGCAGCTGAAGGTGAGTTAATAACATTTAAATATGTTAGTTATCTTCCTGATGGCTTTGCTGGGTGAGTGGTTGTGTGGATTTACGTTCACTAATAACAGTTTCTTTTCCAAAAACATTTCTTTTGAATGCATATACAGTCCCAGTATGTACAGCTAGGACAGGATTACAAATATTGGCATGTTATCATTAGCACCATGCAATGGCATTAATCTTGTGACTACCTCAAAAGACAATGCATTGGAGATGAATACTGACTTTCATAAAATTATTGAACTAGATGAATAATATTATATTTGAAAAATGAAATATACCAGTAAAAGAGGCACTTATTATGCACTGCTTATACATAACACAAAAGCACAGTGGTGTCACAGAATAGCTATATCAGGTATACAATTATTTCATTTTGTTTTTCCACTTTTGAGCATTGTTGACATTTTGTACATGTTAATATCTAATCTAAGTTTTATATATAGAGCCAACAGATTCTATTTTTGCCAGAAAAAAAGTATATCTTTCCATATGGTTACTTTATCCTGTTTGGAAATTTTACTCATGCAAGTTACTAAGTAAAGTCAAAATTGTAGTAAGGATTTTCCTAGGTATAGTAAAGCCTGAGACTAACCTTTTTATAAAATAAATATTGCACTATATTTTTATCAAAATGTGCTTGTCTCAGGATATATATGTTACATATTTAGAATATTCTCTAACTTGTTCCATGTTGCAACAAGCTGTGATCATAATAAGTAGAAAACAACTGGAAATTAATGTGGCAAAATGAAAAACACATGAGTAATCCATTCCATAGGATGAAAAGACTTATTCTCACCTATGATTTTAACTGTGTGTGACTGAGATCTTACAACAGATATCTGGACATCTCCAGTGTGCTGCATAACTTTGATGGAGGGCTATCTTGTATGAGATCAGCACCGTCTGACTTTCATTAAATTTCATTTTAATGGCTTCTAATCAAGATTACTAAATCTGGTTATGACTATTCAGCAGCTGGACAGAACAATGCCACTACATTCAATCATCCACATACAGTATCTGGGAAAAGGTTTCTTGACGTCCTGTCCAAAGACCTGCTGCAGTGGCCTGCTTGTGATTTTTTTTTTTTTTTTTGTGTTAGATAACTTAGAATTAATGATTTCTCTGTGTGGGGAGTACAATCCTGATTTGAAGAAATATGCCTAAAAAAGCAGTACTTGACTGGGTCAGTTAATAGTTACATTAGGATGCCGTCTGTATCACTGGATGTGGGGAAACCTGTAGGTCAAATGCATTAGTTTCATATCCTAAACAAGCAAACATACATGTGAAACATGAAAAAATGGTTAAAAACAAATAAACAATATTCCTGAAAGGGATCAATAATACAGAATTATTGGCTACAGGCAAGGAGGTTTTATAACTATTAATATCAGAAAAAAATGTTGCCAGAATCACAGAAATGCAAAGTAAGGAAATAATAAATGTGTAACTTTCATCATAGAGCAGAAGGCACGGGTAAATTGATGAATATGAGGAGAAAGAGAAGGAGAAAGTAGTAAAGGTGCTGCATAACAGATCTGCAGACTGCTAAACCAGAAGTCAGAGCAGAGAAACAAACTTGGAGTGATGCCTCCATTCCAGAGAGGAAAATGTCTACATAATATACATCAGTGTTTCTGGTAGAAAATTACTAGACATTATTCAAACACCGCAGCAGACTGTGGAACATGCATACAACAGCTGTATTACCTTGAGGGATAAAGGCACCATAGCTGTTAGTTTTTTAAAACAGATTGGATGGCACAGCATAAACTACATTCGACCTGAATGCCGTTTACAAGAAGTACTGCACCAGCAGTGTTGTGCAGTAGTGATTGAATGCCTGCACTTGGATGCGACTCGCAAATGAGTTTGTCCCCTTTCATTAATGCCTGAAATTTTATCAGTCACTGTATTAATGAAAGCACTTATCTTTCAGCAAATTCACATTTCTCCCTAATGGAAGACGGGGAGATGGACTGGCAGTTATCATTAACAACTCAGTGTTGCTGCTGAATATATGTGACGACCAAACAGAGAAACTCAGATCTCTTTTTTTTTAAATAATTAACAAACAAGATCCTTGTGTCTTGATTTTAATTCTGTTCATGTTTTATTTGCAGCTATAGATTTTTTTAAGTCTGCAACAGGTTTGTTTATTTCTGATATGCTACCACTAAATATAACGAATAAAATTGGATGTCAATGGTATTATTTTTTTTAATATTGCACAAAATATGTAGCGCTGAAATATTTTACATATAAAATTTGGATGGAATAAGTTGTATTAAAACTAATACAGGATTTCAATAATATTTTTATGCTGTTTACTAGAAATGACAATTTGATTCCCTTATCAGTACAAAAAAGGTAGAAAGGGACTCATTATGGTGGCTACAATGAAACAGCAGCTTAGTAATGTCTGAATTGCTTGCTGATGATTTCTTCATTTCATAAAGAAGAGTTACTCATTTCCTGAAATCTTGAATTTGATAAAGGAAAACTAAATAGATTCATAGATTCGTAGCTGTGTAATAGGCTAATGACCAGAAGAGATTTTTTAGCTTAGTCTTACATCCTAAATCTCTAAAAAGTTCTGTTACCCTTGATAAGTGTAAGCAGGGGCTTGGGTGATGACACATTTACAAGCAGGGGCCTGGGATATGAAACATTTACAGGGTGCTTGTGTACATTAGAGACATAGGTGCCAAGCCAACGATGAATTTCCTGTTCCCTATCCAATTGTCTACATTTCACTTGAATCATATTAGGAAGAAGTTTTGCTTCACATGGATAGAGAGCCTGTTCTAGGGAAGGGGTAGTATCTGGTATACATACCTGTCTCTCCAGCAGGTCATATTTATCGCACATGCAATGTTTAAGTCTTTAGAATGAATAATTCTGGTGCTGTTTGTTTTATAGATATGCAGAAGGTCACTCAGGGTGGGGTCTGGCAAAACCTTGTATACCAGGCATAGATCTCTCCTCAAAAGCCTGTAGGAGACAGAATACAGGGACAGGGCCTTGATGTGGTCTGCATCGGGCATTTTACTTACGCCCGGTATTCTTTAGTGAGGAACCTCTATGAATGTTTCAGTTGCTGGATGTGCTTGGTTAGGTACATACCAAAGCGGGCACTGTACTCAATGATAGGTCTGATGAATGCTGAATACAGTGCAACAATGACCTCCTTGGACCTAAATGCCAAACCTTTGAAGATGCACAACACAGTATGATTTCCTCACTATTATAAACACATGATGTTCAAAGGCTAGATAACTGTCTACACGTGTCTCCCAAGTCCCTGATTATTGGGTCTGCTCTTAGGAGTGTGCTGTTAATATAACTTTCTGAAGGACACAATTATTCATTTATTGGCAAGTGGTTTTAGTGTATGCCTCAGACACAAGTTATTTGTCTGTATCTGCCCTTCCTGGAAAACATTTGTGTCAGAAGGGGATTCTATAACTGCTCCTAATTTTCAGTCTACAGATTTAGTCAGCCAGAGGTCCTTAACATTGTTCTTGACATCGGAGAAGTAAATGCCAAAATGAAACAGTCCCAGGACTGATCTCTGAGGGACTCTTCTTGTGACTGGCCTCTTTATACAGGTGGAGTCCCCAGTTCTAACGATGGGGGCTGTCTCTGAGTTAGCTGGCTACCCACCTGCTGACATAGGTTCATAGGTTCATAGGTAGGTACTAGGCTATTGGCTCTAGGGCTTATATAAGCCTAGCCAAATGGTACCCTGGCTTTTGCCACCCCAGAAAATTATTTTCCTCTGCCACTGTCAAGTAGTGCCACAGAAGTGATCCCCGAGGTGAATTTCCTTTCTCCCTAACCTATTCAATTTGTCAACAATGCCTAAGTGGGATATTTTGTCAAATGCTTTGGCCAGGTCAAGGTGGGAAATCTAAAGTGTTTTGCCCTCATCCATTGCTTTGGTGACCTTCTCAAAGAATTTTCCAGGTTGAGTAGGCATAACCTGTCCTTGACAAAACCAAATAGGTTTGGGACCAGTGCCTGGAGGTTTCCTATCCCATTATTGCTCATTTCCAAGAACATTCTTTCCATAGCTTTCCATATGAGGCTAGTGAGACTTATGGATCTGTAGTTTCCAGGGTCTGTAGATGGCCAACTTTTGTGCAGATAGATGACTGTTGCTGTAGTGCATTCTTGAGGCATGACGCCTGTTTGAAGGCTACAGTTAAATAGCAATTCCAGAGGGCCTCATAGGTCATGTTTCATGCTATTCAAAAGGCATCCTGGGATATTGCCTGGACCCATTGATGCAGTGTTCTTGGCCTTAGAGAGATCATTGAGGACCTGTTCCCTAGTGATAGTAGGAGGAGCTATATTTGATGATATTTCTTGAGGATAGGTTGAGGGGGAGAGCTGAATTTGTTTGCTATATCTTCTTGATCAGAATAAGTGGCTCCATTAACAATGAGCTTGGCACACCATTGTGTATTGCCGTTTAGGTTGCAGACATAGCTAAAGAATGCCTTGTGGTTGTCCTTGGCCTGGGAGGCCAAATTTATGTCAAATTTGTCTTTGGTAGACTTTATTTGTCCTGAGTTGTTTGTTTAGTTTGATGACAGTGTTTTTATCCTGCTGAGTGCCATACCTCCTAATTTTTGCTGTGGTTTTCTTCTTTCTATTACATAGCCTATAGATGTGATTCCACCAGGGTGGCTTATTTCTGAGTTAGTTCTATACTTCTTCCTGGTGGTTAACATGCTTGTATAGGGTTTCTGTGAACAGTTCCACAAAGGCAGCAGTGTTCTCATGGTTTATGGGGGCTTGAAATTTTGCCAGGTTATCACTTAATAGTAGGAAGTTAGCCTTAGAGTAGTTCCTGAACATTCTAAGGTTAGCTGGGGTTCTGGGTTTTATTTTTACTTCAAATGAGTTGTTTTTGTGGTCAGATCTTACCAGAGAAGACATAACATGGAGGATGTGCATCACTCTCCCATACTAGTGAGGACCAGCTGTTGTATGTTTGCTCCCTTGGTTGTCATATTGACAATCTTGTCAAGTGAATTAGTGTTTACAAAAAGCAGGAATCTCTGTTACTGCACATTTAGTGCTGTTTATTATTCCAACTTAATAGTTGGGTAATTAAAGCCATCCATGAATATGGTTTTCGGTTGGATGGTTAATGTTCCCAATAAGTTTAAATACATATTATGTGTTTCCTGGGTCATAAAGGAGGACCTATAGCTTGTAAGGAAGTGGTATGTGATTTTGACTGTGGTAAATTTAACATGGAGAAACTCAAGTGCATTGTTGTGTTTGATCATCTTTGAGGTATATTTATTTTTTATGTAAATTGAGAAACCTCTACCTTAGTCAATGCTGGTCTAAATATATGGAAGGCTATATAGCCTTGCACTTCCATTTTGCTCTCCATGGCTTTCAGTGACTATATAGATATCAGAATTCTGTAAGGTGAGGAGAGCTTGTAGATACTGGAGTTTTCTGTTTCGACTCCTAGCATTGAGCAGTGTGGTCTGTTGACCATCTCCTTCCATGCTGACAAATATTGCACTCCCTTAGAGTGACACCAAAAACTATGCCAAAGTCAGTGATCTCCTGCTCGTATTCTGGCATCATCCTTGGAGATGGAAAATTGTTGCTCAGTGTTGTGCTCCTACCAGCCTGGGACACATGTTCTGAGGGCTCCTTGATGTCTCACTTTATATAATCTATAGAGGTACATCTCATGTTATTTACACCCACATGAACTATGACTGAGTCATACTGGTACTTATAGGCCAAATACTTGAGTGTGCTTGTAATGTGGCAGATCCTCTGCCCTGATAAGTGAATGATTGTGACTTCTTCCTTACCTATCCTGGTGAGAAGGACAACAGTGTTTCTCACAATGGAGTCTCCAATGATCAGAATGTTGGATTTTATAGTGGCATGTCTTATGGGCTTAGAAATAGAGAAATGTGACAGTATGTGTTGATGTGGGTGTTGTTTGAAAGAGTACATTCAGGTCTACGGAGGGTATTTGTTATGTGTACTTTGTCTAGGAGGTCTCTGGAATTTAGGAAGGTTATATCTAAGTGTTTCAGCATATATGGGTCTATATCTGCTTTGAACTGTGTGTGATGAGTGCAGAGTGTGCACTACTGACAACCTTATTGACATTAAGAGTGCTTTTATGTAGAGCTTTGGCACCAGTGACGTTGTGTAAAAACATCTCTCAAGTAACTTACCAGTTTGTTTGAGAATTAGCTGGATGTCTGTAAACATGAGGCAATTTCTACATTGCTTCAGGATGCCCATATCCACCAAAATGGTAACAAAGACTGTGCAAAAGTTCATATCCATGGCACCAGGCCCTCTGTTATATATTAGACAATTGCAGTGAGAACACAAAGTAATGTCCAACGTATCTGATTTGCAGCTCTGGGAGCACTGCTTGTCATTGCAAACTAGATGCCCTGTGTGCTGCTAGGTATTGGTAGAATTACAAGTGTGCCTTTACAGGAAAAATGTCAGCTCAGCTTGTCTGTGTCTATACAGGATACTGCCAAACCCTTGAGGGGAAATTAATAAGTTGACCCCGATGATTTATGGATGACATATTTAGGGAGATATTCTAAAGTTAGGTTAGGCAGCAGCTAATCAAGCAGTACTTACTGCAAAGATACAATTAGCCTTGCAAGAATGATGAAAAGATGGGGATTTGCCTGACTGGCTACTGCCTGGCTGCTACTAGCGCTGTTCTCACCACAACTTCATGTTGCTGGGGATACAATGCTTCTTTGTTTCTTCTCTCACCAGAAACAAAACAGTACCACCAATCCTAAGATGAGAAGCAGGCCACAGGCTCCTTGGTGATCAACAGTTTTGTTGCAGATGATGCGGGGATCAGTATGCTTATTCTTGTCTTTTCCTGCTAAATGCCTTATATACCAATCAGACCAATTCAAATGTTCCAACACATACAGTAACTGCCCAGTCAGTAACAGTCAAAAATCAATACCCTCTGCTTTTTCCTCTCACCAGGAGCAAAATATAAGCACAAATTCCAAGATTGCACCTATGAAGCAGTTGTCATGCTCTCTGGTTATCAGCAAAATCCCAGGAAATAATGTCCCTATATTTCTTCTCTCACCAGGAGTAAAATGAAACACAAATCCCATGATCCCAAGATGACTACTGAGAGACAGAATGTAGCCTCTCTAATAACTGATGGTCTTGGGCTAAATGTTGCAGATGTTAAACTTAAGATGAAAAATGGCTATATATCCTAAGAGTTGCAGTGTGCACTCAGCTGTTAGATATGAAGTGAGGGGGTAACTCAAGCTTTAGCAATCTAAGCTTATGGTTTGTCAAATAATATTTGTCATTTGCTCTTATAGGCATGGAAAAAAAGGCATATTCAATTCCTCAGGATATGAAAATCGCTTTTAATGCAAATGAACATCACACTTGCTTACCTACAATTAAGATTAAGTGGTCATCTTTGCTAAAGCTTTACAAGATTTGCAGAAGTACTAGCACACATTGTATATTGTTTGTTCTGAAACCCTGTTACAAACTGTTTTGAAACATTTCATCTTTACATACCAGATTGTTTGATATGGAAAGCCTTGATAACTACAATGACTGTAACTGCCATTTATTAGTATTGTGGCACTGAGGAAACACTGCAGAAGATGGCTACCTAAAAGAGCAGCTTTTACCAGAATAAAGCTTAAGGACAGGAATAGGGAAACACGATAATTAAATTTCAGCTTAAAGTGAAGTAGCTGATGAACAAATGACTGAAGTTGAATGCAGGCTAGTTTGAGTTGAGAAAAGGAGTTTAAGGGGAGAACAAAGAGCTAATATGAGTAGCCAATTGGAAGGGGACAGAGTGCAGTAATATGGAGTTTTGAACAGCTATAGAAAAAAAGCTGTGCTAAAACTTATGCATTGTTAAATAAAAGAGCATGAAGCAAGAGTGCAAAAATAAATGCTTTAAATCTGGCAAGAAGTGAAAAATGAGAAGCAGATAATTAAAAGCAATGCAGGTGTGACTGTGCACACATGGAGAGTCAAAATGAAAAGCCCATAAAAAGATGGCCTGAGAAATCTGAAATGCAGGCCTGGGAATATATGGAAATAAAATAAAAGCGTCATCTTTCATCATTATTTGTGCTATAATAGCTAGGGGAAAGTAGTGGAAAGCATTTAGAAGTTTGATTATGAAAGTTGCATAAGGACCAAGATGTATTTGGAAAATAAAATTATACAATTATTAAGTAGCTATGCTATACAGTGGAGTGGATACGGAGGAAGGAGGAGAAGGCAGCCAACCAAGAGGAGAGATACACGGCCTTTTTAAAGAAGTTGCATCCTATTGTAGAAGATGTAAGGAATATAGAGAACATGCAGGGATATCTAAAAATTAAATAGGATGATTTGATAAAAAGTACTGAAATGGAGACCGAAGTCTGAGAAGATTAAGGAGCAAGTACAGAGATATTAAATTAATTAAGTCTAGACTGGATAAAGAGAAAATAAAAATGGAAGACCTGGAGAACAGATGCCAAAAAGATCATTTTCAAATTAATGGAACAATGTAAGGAATGGAAGGGGGAGATGTAGCATTTGTTCATACTTGCAGTTCTGAGCTTGTCAAAGATAGATGTCGATTGGACCTGCAAGTTGCTAGAGAGACAGAGTAGGGAAACCAGATACTGGCCAAAATGTTAGAGGCATGAATATGATTTGTGAAGATGTGTTGTCAACAGATGAAAGAGTGAAAGACTGAATTCTTACATAAGCAATCTGAAAGAGGATCTGATGATGCACAGTATGATTGTAAAGTTGAAGCAGAGATTTTCAGGTTTAGGGCTCCAAAAAAGAGTGTGAGTGGGGCAGTGCTATGACAGCTAATGCATGAGAGGCATTCTGTGTATGCAGAAAATATATTTATTAACTATCTGGACAGATCCATTATTACCACATTTAAGAGGAATACAAATTCTGTTTGGAAACCATGACAAGAAAAAAGTGGTGTGAATGCATAACCTTAGGAGGTGAAGAAAAAGTAAAGAAGGGGGCAGTATGAGAAGGAAATGGAAGCATGTGGAGGGTATTTGGTGCCAGAGCAGTAAACAGCATGGCAGCTTCAGCAACTGGATCAGACCATGCTACTCTAATGGAAAGATAGATGGGGGACTGAGAAATAAACTTCATTGTAAGTCAGAGGAGATGTGGACAGGGTTGAGCCACCAGTTTGTATTTTGTCAGGACAAGTAAAGTGGCACAAAATATCTCTGACAAATAAATGAAAAGAAAGAGGAGGAAGGATACATAAAGGGGTAGAACACCATTAAAGAATCCAGAAGTAAATGAAAATGGTTACTGTTGACTATCCTAGGAGACCTGTGGGGGGAGATGGGGTGGATGAGTAGAGTGAAATGGATGATTTGGGTGTACCATAATGCACAAACAGTGGGGAGGATTGGAGAAGGAGTGCATACAGACTGAGATGAAGGCAAATGGCAATGGCAAAACAAGCCACCAGTTAATTCATAAAAAGCACAGCAGGCTCAGACCCTATAATACAAGCTGGGTGTGAAAGTAGAACCCAGCAACTGCAGGACTTATGGGGGGACAACAGCATTTCAGTATGAGCATTTTTGTTTTCTGTTCTGTATGTATCTATGTATCGATCTATTTAGTCAGAAGGAAGAACAGAGGAAAGATGAAGAAGTAGATCCTGAAGAAGATGAAGGAAATGAATGGATGGGTATGGTGAAGTGAGACGAGAATGATAGGAAAGAAGATGATGACACTGCATGTTGTGCTTAAGGCTGACATAAAACTTTACTGTTTTGTTAGGAGAAGCAAGTGGAGACCTTATTATGGACACTGACAAAAGTATCTATTTGACATTTTTCATTTGTAATAAAGTTGAGCAACTGTTAATAGAGAGGAGGTGATGACTTTCAGTTCCATTGAAGAGTAATGAATGTTTGCAGATTGCAAACTGGGAGCAGTCATTAGAACTCCCCAAGACAAGAACACCCTTCAGGAAGGTCTAACACAGACAAACACTTGGTGCCAAATCTATGGCATAAAATTCAATGCCAATAAATGCATTATAGCATCTTTTGGAACGTTGGCCACCCCCAAAAGGTGATTCATTAGTGAGGTGATCTGAGAACTCATGTAGATATTCACCTAGTCTTCAGCAAACGTGTTTCCAAGGTAGTAAGAAAATCCTTATATGGTGTTTAACTTATAAGAAAGAGCATGGCATCTAGGTCCAGAGAGGTCATCATACCACTACTTGCCCTCATCACATCTATCACAGAGTATAATTCCCCTTTGGTATGCACCTCACTACACATATGCAGCAACTAGAGTGTCCACAAAGGTTCCTTGCAAAAAGAATAATGGGAATAAGCACAATGTTCAATGCTAATTTCCTCAAAGTCCGTTCTTTACTTGGTATCATACAGACTTCTGAGAGGTGCTTGCTGCCTAGTGTACAAGGCATTCCTGGACCCTGTTTTGATGAACCTTTTGCAGATCCACAAAACTAATGGTTAAGGTGTTTGCCTTACAAACACAAGATGCAGGGTTTGAGTCCATCTCCAGGAATGCATGGATCATGCTATCCCAAACAAAACCAAGACCCAATCATCCAAAGGCAGGCGTCCAGTCTGGTGGACCCCTGCCATAAATAAACTGTACAACAGAAGGAGGAAGCTACTACATGATAGAGCAAAATCCCTAATAGGGAAGGCATCTCTGATCAGTACTAGCAAAAAATTACGATCCCTCATAAAATCCTCCAAGGCCAGCTTCGAGAGAAAAATTGCACAGGACACCAAAGACAATCATAAGGCTTTTTTCAGTTATGTTAGAAACCTGGGATGCAACTCCCAGACTTGTTCTGAGTTGATTCTAAATGACAAAACATACACTGAACCCACAGACATCGCCAATATCTTGGCAGACAGGTTCAGTGCAAACTTCTCCACCCCATCCCCCACAAAAGAGCAAGTATCTATCCCAGCAGAGGGCTGCCTCCCAAACATTTCAGATGCTCAGGTGAAGGCTGCCCTCTCCAAAGCAAAAGACACTGCTTCCATGGGACCAGATGGCATCCCAGGTTGCGTCCTACATGAACTACAAGAGGAACTAATCCCTCAAATAAAACAGCTATACAATCTCAGCCTCACTACAGGATATGTGCCCACAGAATGGCGTACAGCAACAGTGGTCCCACTCCACAAAGGTGGAGCCTCTACGGACCCTGGAAACTATCGCCCCATAAGCCTGACTAGCTTAGTCTGCAAGGCTATGGAGAGGATCATCATGGAGCTCATAAACAAAGACATTGAGGACCTACAGACACTAGATCCTACCCAGTTCGGCATTGTCAAGAGCAGATCCTGCCTTTTGAACCTGGTTGACTTCTTTGAAACAGTCACCAAAGCCATAGATGAAGGGAAGGTAGTCCACAGAGCCTATCTGGACCTTGCAAAGGCATTTGACACAATACCCCACTCGGGCATCATAGATAAGCTAGCCAGCTTAAATATAAACCCCTATGTCACAAGATGGGTCGCAAACTGGCTCAAAGACAGAACCCACAGAGTGAGAGTTGCTGGAGCAATGTCAGACTCGAAACTGGTCACAAGTGGTGTCCCACAGGGTTCTGTCCTGGGACCACTCTTGTTCGGTATATACTTTTCCGAGGTACAGGCAAACGTGGGAGGACTATGGCTCACCAAGTTCGCTGACGACTGCAAACTGGGCACCATAATCAACTCTCCAGCTGACACAAACATCCTTCAAAAAGGTCTCACAGAGATAGATAACTGGTGCCAGCGCCATGGTTTAAAGCTAAATGCCAAAAATGTATAGTCATACCCTTTGGCAAAAACAATGTGCCCACAAATTACCACATAGGCGGAAACCCATTAAGTACAGAGAAAGTTATTAGGGACCTGGGGACCCAAGTTGATAGCAATCTCTCCTTTGAAAACCACATTGCCAAAGTGGTTAGAAAGACCTTCTACATAGCCCACCTCATCACGAAGGGTTTCACATCTAGATCAAGAGAGGTAATCGTGCCCTTTATTCATCCCTCATCAGGCCCATCATAGAATACAATGCCCCTTTTGGGATGTACCTTACCCGACACCTGCAGCAATTAGAAAGACCCCAAAAGTATCTCAACAAGAGGATCAAGGGTCTCAAACAGATGCCATATGCTGCTCGGTTAAAAAACTCCAGCTCTACTCAGTTGCATACCGCCTACTTCGAGGCGATCTATGCCTGACATACAAAGCTATGTCAAATCCAGAATTAATGGACATGCTCCACCTCAGTAAATCTAAATCCCTTAGAGCCACACGCTCAAGGGACTTGAACCTCAGCACAGAAATAAATAGAACTTGCTGGAGGGACAGGTTCATAACCCAGAGGCTCCCTTCACTCTGGAATAGAATTCCAGTTCATGTGAGGCAGAGCACCTCACTGAATCTCTTCAAGAAGAATCTCGATAAGTGGATGGAGGATCATAGGTTTGTCCCAGCGATTACTCCCGTGTCACTATTAGACAGAGGTACAGTAAACTAAACCTTAAAAAGGGCACAGTATACTCAAATCAAGGGGTGGTGTAAGCCATACAGAATCGGGGTAGGCTTATAATTGCCCCAGGGCAGATAGCCTAGTATGAACCTATGAACCTATGAACCTATGAAATAACATCAGAACTACTAGATCAAAATACCTGTATATTTTACTTGTGACATAAATAGGATATGGTGGCGAAACAGATATGTTTCTCAGTGAATTCCAAATCTCTGGAATAGGCTTCCCATCTATATGAAGCAGAGTTCCTCCCTAAAAATATTTAAGAGCAACTTGGACCAAAGGAAGGGTAATCAGAAGTTCAACCCTGGTCTGATACCTATGTCTCTGATGGACAGAAGCAGTCAATAAAGTACCCCCTATATAAATCAAATTTGAGGGTCACATTTGGGCTGTAAGGCTAGGCTTATAAGGGCCCTTCCAGTCACCAGGCTACTATATACCTATGAAGCTATGAAGAACAGATTCAATTAAATCATCTACTACTCCTTTTATCTACCCTTTTCAGCTTTATCTGTTACTGCCATTCCTAACATTAAGGGTCTTTTTATGTCTGAAAACAGTTAACTTCCTCCATTTGTATTAGTCATGTCATGTTTATCTGCATGAGGAATCCTTTGCTGCATTACAGAATTCCTGAGATGTAAAATCAATAGTGTCTCTGATCGGTGCCCTAGAAATGAAACGTGTTCAATTTAAAATAAAACTAGACAATAAAATGTAAAGAATATTAGAAAGAAGATTGAAGTTTATCCCAAAATAATTCCATAAATTTAACAGAACTGTTTAAAATTCAAGTCTCAGGACTCCTCACTAAAGAAGGAATTAAAAACTCTATTTGATAATACACAAGACCTATCCACAAACATAGACAAATTTAATATGAAAGTGAATACATTAAAAGAAGAATGCATAAAGCAAATAGATTTCGACTCGTAAATCAGCAGGGCTCCAAAATAAGTGGGTTAGAAGCCATGAATGACACCAAAGCAAAAGGTACTGAAAGAGAGAACCAAAGATAATTCTTCATAAAACAATAATCTGTACATGGAGAAAATGGAAAATAGATCTAGGAGGAATAATATCAGAGTATAAGGTATCCCAGAGAAGTATGAAAGGGACAGTATGTTGTACATCATAACATCTTGGCTGCAAAAAGCAATAAACTTTCCAGAAACCCTGTCATTTGGCATAGAAAGAATACAAATCATTGATACATATTTTGGTAGAGATTCATGTTAACATCTATGTTAGATACAGTTTTAAATTTCCTTTCATATTAATGTGTAAAGCTCATGCAAATGAAACACTAGTAACAGTTTTTTCTCACTAAGTGAATCTCTAAGTTATTAGAAATATTTGACAATTTGTTGCATTGACTTTATTGTGATGTTTGGGTTTGGCTGCTGTTTAGAGATGTCTTCATCTTATAATCTGAATTTGTTTTATGCGATATTTGGATTTGGATCCCTTTGGAAGCTTTTTTGTTTTATATGCTTAACTCTGCTATACTGTTTTACAATGAAACTGTGTGTTCCCATATTTCAATAAAATTCAGGAAATCTTATAGGGTTCATTTCTTACTACTAATATTTATTTTGTTCATCTTTAGAAAATTAAGAAGCATACATTTCACATTTTGATTTATCTAAAGAGATTTTTTATTTGATATACATTAAGCAGTCTTAATAGCATAGTAAACATCTTACTGCATGCTGTAATTTGAACTAAGATTTGGATGTCTGCAATGTTAAGGAAATGCACGTGTTAACTTCTTGTTCACTACATCACATGTGAATATTGTATGCTAATGCAGGAATGATAAAAGTGACATAGAAAGAGGCAAGACATTACAAATGCATCTTTCATATAATAGGCTAAACTTTTATATTTTAAAAATTTATAAACATGAAAACATGTTCTATAGATAAATTATAACCAATGTTCATATCATAAAAAGACATGGACAGTTGCAGTTGTGTATTTTTGAACCACTTCTACATTGGATAGTTTGATTGTTAGATGACTAGTAGTATGTTTAGGTTAAACACAGGCAGACTAGGACTTTTTGATTCCATGTATGATGGGGCATTTGGTAATAGTTAACAAGTTATGGAGGTTATTTTATAGAAAGAAAGTAAACAGCTGTTGGAATTATAATCTAAAAAGCATAAGAGCATAGCCACCGTATATTACATTAACTGTCATAAATGTTGATATTCATATTATGAGATACAGATATATTATTTATCTATATCAGATGGATAAAGCTAACACTTTATCCATAAATATTAATGGAAAAAATTGTGGCAAAAAAAATAAATAATTTTGCAAATCCCTAAACTTATATAAAGGTAATACATTTTTCACACAGGCAACATGTTTACTGGGGAAAAAACATACCATTACTGACCAGCGGACATTATGAAGCGTAAGTATTAATAACTTTCAATAAGAAAAGAAGATGTACAGGAACTCTGTGGAAAACACTATTATGGCAGATTTTTAAATGAAATAACTGATAATGGAGGGATGTTTTCCATTGCCAGTATTACATACCCTAGCAACTTATGTACTTTAGCAAATTTTTATTGGATTTGAGCTATAGATGCTGTGGTAGTAAAACAAAATCTTAAAATTGTACTTGGAAATCTAAAAGTGAGTTTGATTACTGGAAGGCAATTAACAGTATAGTGTTTGATTTAGAAAGCAGAATAAAGATTAAAAACAAGAATTATGGCTCCTGCTGAAGCAATAACAAATCGGATTGATAATTTAAGCACAAAAGATAATTTTGCATACATATATATATATATATATATATATATATATATATATATATATATATATATATGTAAAGATATATATTAAATATTAATATATATATATATATATATATATATATATATATATATATATATATGTATATATATTCTTTATGTCTCAGACATTGTGTATATACCCAATAAAATAAACTCAAACTAGAAATGACAATGGGAACCATATCCTTAGATTTGAGAGATAAAATAAATAATATAAATAGTATTTCTCACCCATTTTCAAGCCATAATTCAGTATGTCTAAGCACAACAAAGAACGCACAGAAGTCACTTATTATTACAAATATCCATCATATGTGTCTAAATTAGAACACTTTAAAGAACCTTAACTAAATGAAGGTATGCATATAATTTACTGATACTGGATAAGTTCACAAAATCATTTACAAGACTACCTTAAAATCATATAAGTGCTAAGATGTACTTTTACTGCAGTAGAAAGCTTAAACAATGGGATTAAGAGTTTATGGAAATTTAGAAAAAAAAAATACAAGACGCAAAAGCAAAGTTACAGATAAAGCATAATGATCCATTTGCAATTATTGAAAAAACAAACCAAAAATAACAAGTCATTTTATCTCATAAAATATGAATAACTCTATAAAAAGGGAGCATGCATTCATATTCAATGGCACCCAAACACCTATATAAACTAGCCAACAGGAATACATTACTCTCAAGAAGAAATCGGATTGAGTCTGAGACCCGTTTTCAGGGAAAGAAATTGCATTTGTGTATAGAATTCTAAAATTTTCAATGATCACTATAATAGATTAAATAATATAAATAATGAGTCTACTAATGTAGCTTACATAAACAAATTACTTAAAGGACAACATTAAAACTAAATTAAATGAGCAACATATTCATGAAATAATTAAACCCAAAAAACAGGAGAGATAAGAGATCAAATAAAAATATTAAATTATGAAAAGCTCTAATGTTAGATTATACCATTACTAAACAACACCAAAACAAAATAAAAGTAGAATCCAAAAAACATGAAACCAGATGATCCAAAAGAAACCTTTATTTTAACCTTTCTCTTAGCACCTCGGCTCACAAGCCCTTTCACAGTATATCTATTGCTTAATAAGTAGAACAAAAAGAACACTGGATGTCAGCTTTTACAGCTTTTACAGACTGTCCTAGTTTTACCATCACATATGAAGCATAGTGGGGATTTATCTAATTGGCTACAACCTGGCACTAGTGCTGATCTCACCAAAGCTTCACATTATCACTAATACCAAGATGTGAAACAGGCCACAAGCTCATTCATGATCAAACGTCTTGTCCTAGATGATGCAGGTATTTGTAGGATATTTGCAGCCTTTTTCTGGTAGATGCCTTGAACAGCAACCAAGCCAGTTTGGAAGGCCCCATACAAACAGTCACTGCTCAATCAGAGGCAGTCAGGAATCAATGCCTTCTGATCCTCCTGTCAAAAGGAGCAAAACAGTAACACAAGTTCTAAGCTGGCACCGATAAAGCAGGTTTTCTGCTGACCAACAATCCCCAGAAAATAAAGTCCCCTATGGTTCTTCTCTCAGAAGGAGAAAAACAGAAGCACTAATTCCAAAATGGCAATTGAGATGCAGAATATGGGCTCTCCAGTGATTATATGTCTTGGATCAGATCTTGCAAAATTTAAAGGTAAGATGGGAAAAAATGGGTTAATATCATAACAGCTGCAGTGTGCACTAAGCAGTCAAGAAATAAAATGGTGTAATTCAAGCTTTAGCAGTCTGTTTATAAACACAACAGCACACGGGTATGAGGGTATTACACATTTAAATTTTTGTGTGTCTCACAAGAGACTGGCTGCTTCCACAGTTTAAATATGCAATGGAAAACAGAATACAGTTTTACAAAATAAAAGAAATCAATAATGCAATGCAAGTACAAGAAAATAATATAAGAGCAAGCAAACAGACATTTCCTTCACAGCAGTCTGTGGCAGAGTCTGACTAATCTTTTCCAGTAAAACAATGAAATGTTTTACTTTAGTGCTTAAATACAAGATTTACTTCCTAGCTCCTCCCTTAGTTCACAAATAACTAAACTTAAATAACCTGTTCTAGTTTCTGTGTGACTCAAAAGAGCCACTGTGCCAGTTGCTTTCCATGTTTAAATATGAAATAAAAAACAGAATAAAATTAGTACGACAATATGGAAGATAGTAGAAATCTGAAAATCATACACGAGTGAAACCACCACGAGAAAATACTGCTGTATAAAAGTCCAACTGATTTATTAAAAGAAATACAAATAAAAAGAACAGATAAGCGCTTTCGCGTACCAACCAGTAAGCTTCTTCAGATCTTAACATCTAGATTTTTAAAACCACTTTTATACAAAAGCTCATGCTCAAGAATGATCAATTAATCAATCTATCAATTTAACAATTGGATAATTAGTACAATGCAATGGAAGTATACTAGCTGCCTAATATCTCTGTGAACTATACGAGCAGAAAGCACAAAAAGAATAAAACATGCCTAAAAATCCGGTCACTCCAGGTAACTGCGCGTTCCACAGAATAATGGGTTAAATAAAATGAATAATGCAAATAAATGGTGAAATAACAAAGTTTTAAAGCCACCAAATGCTCATCACTTTTAGCACATATTTTCCAAAAATATATGATGTATAAAAACACATATACATATAAAAAAAAAATTAATATATGTATCTATATATGTATAACATAAGAAAAAATATGAAAAGAATAAAACTACCTTATATACTATGTTAATTCATATACAAAATTCATTATTAATTAATTTACCATGAAATAATGTCTATTATACTATAAATACAAATGATAATTGTAAACGTATGAAATGTATAAAAATATATATAGATACATATAACTAAATAAATATGTCCAATAATAAATGAATAAATAGATAAATAAATATGTGACAAAATGCCCATATTCAATGAAACCTTAAATTGTACTTATTGGTAAAACAAATACTGATGCTATTATGATTACAAATAAATATATTTATATGAAGTATAAAAACCTTCATTTATTGCTACGTGCTTCAAGTATGGGCTTTATATTTATAGACTGATTAAGACCAGATGATAAGTGTGCTCTCAGTTTAAAAATCCATTGTAGCTCTAGAGTCTCCAAATAATTCATGTTACTACCCCCTCTTCTTCTAGGGGTTACTAGTTGCAACACTCTAAATCTGAAGTTATGTCCCTCATTTAACATAACATGTCTAGCTAAAGCATTCTGTTGGTTAGACTTTTTGATTTCATAAGCATGATTATAGATCCTATCCTTAAGCCTTCTCTGTTAAACCAACATAGAACGCTTTACATTGTACGCATGTAGCTAAGTATATGAGATTGATGCTATTACAAGAAGCAAAAAATCTGGGTTCAAAAACATAATCAATATCCGGATGCATAAACACTTGTGTATCAGTAATCAAACCACACATATTATACTTCTTACAAGGATATGTACCCATTCTCATCTTATCTGAACATTGTTTTTCTGAATTCTGTTCATGTTCAATACAAAGTAGCTGCTTCAGGTTTTTACTATTTCTATAAGTAAAACGAGGTGTTATACCCACAATATCTGCAATGGATAAATCTATTGTTAAAATATGCCAATTTTTTCTTAAGATCCTTGTTATTTCTTTATTATCGTTAGTGAATCTAGTAGTGAAAGTTAATCTCTTATCATTCATCTCCTTTGTAGCTGATGTAAGACTCTTAGAGCCAATGTACCCTTTTTTACCTATGTTAGTGTTATTATTATTTTTATTTTTATTTAATATCAAATTTCTAATATCTTTCACCATGCCTCTATCATAGCCTCTCTCAACGAAGAGGCATTCCATTATATCAGCCTGTTTCTGTAATTCGTGGCTCACTTTACATAGCCTAGTGAGTCTCATAAATTGACTCCTGACTATGTTGGGGAATATATGGCGGGGATGCATGCTACTAAACTGAAGCAGAGTGTTTTTCCAGCATGGTTTCCTGTATAAAGAAGTTAGAACCTTACCATGTCTATCTATGCTAATGTTGATATCTAGAAAATTAATGACTTCACTAGAACAATCCATCGTGAATCTCAAAAAAACTGGTAGTGGACTCTAAATAGAAGATGAAATCCTTTAATTCATCTATAGTTCCTTTCCAAAAAATAAGGATATCGTCCACAAACCTTCTGTAAAGCAGGACTTTATCATAATATTTACTATTAAAAAGGTGGTTCTTTTCCCAGTAGTAAACTACCAGGTTAGCATACGTATTTGCACATGGGGTGCCCATGGCGACACCCCATTTTTGCAAGTATAACTTGTCCCTAAACATAAAGACATTATTAGCTAAAACCATGTCTAGTAAGGCACATATAAGTATCTGTTGATCCTGCTTAAAGCTAACATTGTGATTCAATAAGTCCCTAATGGCCTCTATGCCATATGCATTAGGGATCGATATGAATAAGTGTTTTACATATAGTGTAACTAAAAGACAGGTGTCTATTTTCCAATTAACAGAAAAATTTTCAAACATATCTATCAATTGATAGGTGTCCCTGAGTATGGTAGAAACCATTCAAACCATAGGACTTAATGTCTTCTCAATGTATACAGATATTGTATCCATGGCCCATCCCTCTCCAGAGACTATGGGGCACATAGGTAATGGAACCACCTTCTTGTGCACTTTTGGAAGTCCTTTGATATAAGGAATCACAGGTTGTTTCACATAAAAGTAATCATGCAATTCTTGACTTATTTGTCTACACATCAACAAATCATAAATTCCTTCATGGATATGCTTAATAATTCTTGCTAGTGCAGTGGTATCTATCTCGCTATATGTGGTAACTTCATTCAACATAGAATACATAGTTGCATTATAGTCTGCAGTGTTGAGCAAAACAACCCCACCCCCCTTATCAGCTGGCTTAATCGTGAGTTCCGTATTGTGAGTTAAACTTTGTAAAGAACACCATTCCTCCCTAGAAGTATTAAAGAATGTACATTTCTTTCTAGTATGTAAAAAGTATTTATAAAAATCTTCTTCACAGAGTTTAATAAAACATTCTACTTGAGCTGGTAATGCTGGCGTAAATGTACTTTTGCGCTTAAACTCTAAAGGACAAACAGAAATGCTTTCTCTCATAGTTTGTTTAACATTAAAAAACAATTTCAGGGACACTAAGCGTCCACATACTCTTAAATCAATTAACTTCTCACTCAGGCTGCTGCCTTGTGAGGGAATATAGGTAAGTCCTTTGTTAAGCAAAGAAAGATCAGATGTTGAAAAATCAAACCTTGAAAAATTGAACACAAGTTCATTTAGTCTCTCTCTGATCTTGATCCGCACCAGAAAACTTCCTTTTCCTTCGGCCTCTGCTGCTGGAACGATTTCTTGATATTGGCCTCTTTCTCACAGGAAGAGGCAAAAAACGCTGTATTCCACTGGTGGAGAACTTGGGTCTGGCTCCCAACACATTACCCATATGCCCCTCTCTGTAAGCCTGTTGGTTCGGTGGAGGAGTATCTACATGGGCTGGATTACCTGGTAACTGATTACCATCCGGCGGTGTGGTGAAAGTTTCACTAACGCTGCTCTCATGTTCTAAAGGAGCTGTGTGCAAAGGAACGAGATCATCAGCCATAGAAGGTTCACCATTATTAAGGTTGGACGCCGCTGATACTGTATTGTCTTTTACTTGTTGAACAGTATTAGATTTGTTAATTAACTATTTTTCTCCCCTCGAAGCGGATCTGATGTCCAAGGTAGAGGCTCTGAATAGGGATCTGCGTAACCGCTTCAAAAGTGAGAATTATATAAAGAGGTTAGATAATATATACTTACAAGTCAGTGCATATAGTGACAAGTTACAACTCACAAAATACCATAAGCTGCAGCGTGATTTTAGGGATTTTTCCCTTGGGCAAGTGTTTGTTTGGCCCAAATCTAATACTGTGAGAAAGAGGCCAATATCAAGAAATCATTCCAGCAGCAGAGGCCGAAGGAAAAGGAAGTTTTCTGGTGCTTTCTGCTCGTAGAGTTCACAGAGATATTAGGCAGCTAGTATACTTCCATTGTATTGCACTAATTATTCAATTGGTAAATTGATAGATTGATTAATTGGTCATTCTTGAGCATGAGCTTTTGTATAAAAGTGGTTTTAAAAATCTAGATGTTAAGATCTGAAGAAGTGTACTCATTGGTACGCAAAAGCGCTCATCTGTTCTTTTTATTTGTATTTGTTTTAATAAATCAGTTGGACTTTTATACAGCAGTATTTTCTCATGGTGGTTTCACTCGTGTATGATTTTCAGATTTGTTCAGTTTTTTTGACGAGTGAACCTTTGGATTTACAGCAGCATCTAATTTCATCAGAAGATAGTAGAAAGCAAAAAATGTAACTCAAACTATGAGAAAATAATAAATTAAATAAACGTATCCTTCATAGCAGTCTATGAGAGACTGGCTGAGCTTTTTCAGTAAATCATTGAACTATTTTATTTTAATTCTTAAATACAGGGTTTAGTTCCTAAGTCTTCTTTCAGTTCAAAAATAATTAACCTTAAGTGACCTGCTCTAATTAGTGAAATTCACAAGAGACACACAACTCTGGCTGCATTTAAGTATCCACTGGAAAAAAAGATTACAATTAAAACACAGTGTAATGATAATACACCACAATATGTAAAACTGAAGAACACAATAAAACAATACAAATTACAAGAAAGTAATAGAAAGAGAAACACATTAACCTTTACCCCTTAAATACCAGATTTAGTTCCAACCCCCCCCCCCCATTCATGGGTAATTAACCTTAAGGAACTTACTCTAATTTTTGGGCAACTGAAAAGAAAAACAGCTCTGGTTGAATTATAACAAATAAAACATAATACAGTTAGAACACAGTGTAATGAAAATATACCACAATATACAAAAAGAAAAAAAAGCAATAAAGTAATACACATGCAAGAAAGTAATATAAGGAAACAAATAACTTTTCCTTCAAAGTCTCATATGGCTGAGTCAGAGTAAGCTTTTCCAGTAAGGCCCCAAAAAAGTATGAGCAGTAGAGCAGACCAAGGCTGAGAAATAATTTCTACATGCAGCACCAAAGTATAAGATTGAATACTTATTCACAAGGCAGGAACAGTCAGGTAAGCACTTTCACCTCAAAGGGCTTCTTCAGATTCAAATGATTTATTCTACTCTTTGAATATAAGGTTTAACTCCTAGCTACTCCCGCATTTCACAGGTAGTTAAACTTAAGTGACCTTGTCTAATTGATATTTGACTCACAAGAGACACAGCTCTGATTTCTTTCCTACTTTAAATATGCAAGACAAAAGAGAATGGAATTAAAACACAAAGTAATGAAAATACACCACAATATAAAAAAAACAGAAGAAACCAATAAAGCAACAAACATTACAAGAAAGAAAGTAGTGTAAGGGAAAACAAACTAGCCATTACCCTACAGCAGTGTATGCCAGAGGTTGAGTGGGTTTTTCCACTAAAGCCTTGAAATGTTTTATTTTACCCCTTAAATACAGTGTTTAGTAGATAGCTCCTCCCCAGTTCACAGGTAATTAACTTTAAGTGGCCTGTTCTAAATTTTATGTGACTAAACGAGACACACAGTTCTAATTGCTTTCATCATTCAAATATGTAATAGAAGCAGAATACAATTAAAACACAGAGTAAAGAAAATACACTACAATATATAAAACGGAAGAAAGTAATAAAGGAATGAAGCAATACAAATTAACAGGAAACTGATATATGGAAAAACAAACTAACCTTTCCTTCGCAGCACTGAATGGCAGATTTTGATTAATCTTTTCCACTAAATAATTGAAATATTTTATTTTATCCCTTGCATATAAAGTTTAGTTCCTAGCTCCTCACTCATTTCACAGGTGATTAACCTTAACTTGACATTCTAAATAGTGTGACCCACAAGAGACATTGTTGTGGCTGCTTTGCTAGTTTAAATATGCAATTGAAAATACAACACAAATTAAAACACAATTTAAAGAAAATACGCCTGCATATCCACAAAACAAGCAACACCAGAATTACCTGTTCTAAAGACTTAAACCTTGCCTGCAATATAAATAGAGCCTGCTGTAGAGAGAGGTATGTATCCCAGAGACTACACCATCTCTGGAACAGGCTCCCCAGCCATTGAAGCAGAGTTCCTCCCTAACCTCTCAAGCTCCTGCTTACACTTATTAAGAGTACCAGAACTTGACAGAGGTTTGGGATGCATGGCTAGGCTTATAAAGACCCTTGTGGTCGTTAGCCTAGTAAACACCTATGAATCTATAAAATAGAAGAAATCAATAAAGCAATACACATTGCAAGAAAGTAATATAATAAAAAACAAACTAACCTTTACTTGGGAGTAATAGCTTGAAAAAGGCTGAGTTTATCCCGATGACTCTGTGTGATATTTTCCAGTAATTCCCTGAAATATTTTATTTTACCCCTTAATACAAGGCTTAGTTCCTAGCTTCTCCCTCATTTGACAGGCAATTGACCTTAAGTGACCAGTTCTAATTTCTTCATGACTCACAACAGATACAGTTCTGGTTACTTTCCTGATTTAAATTTGCAATAAAAATGAATGCCATTAAAAGTATAATTTAAATGCACTGAAATATACAAATTAGAAGACTATAATATAGCAATACAAATTACAGGAAAGTAATATAAAGAAAAACAATCAAGCCTTTCCCTAAAAGCAGCCTATTGTACAGTGTGATAGAGCTTTTCCTGTTAAGTCCTGAAATGTCTTATTTTACCCATTAAAAACAAGGTTTAGTTCATAGCTCCTCCTTCACTACACAGGTACTTAACCTTAAGTGACCTGTTTTAATTTCTTTGTGACTCATAAAAAACATGTTTCTGGTTGGTTGCCTAGTTTAAATATGCAATAGGAAATAGAATACTATTTAAACACAGTGCAATGTAAATGCACCACAATATGCAACACTGAATAAAGCAATAAAAATTACAAAAAAGTAATATAAGGAAAACAAACTAACCTTCCTTTCACAGCAGTCTATGGCAGAGTCTAAATGTTTTTTTTTTTTCAGAAAAGCATTGAAATGTGTAATTTTACCTTTAAATTCAAGGTTTAGTTTCTAGTTCCTCCCTCAATTAACTGATAATTAAACTTAAGTGACCAGTTGTAATTTCTGTGTGACTCACGAGAGACACAGCTCGAGTTGCTTTTCTAGTTTAAATATGTAATAGAAAACATAATACATTTAATACACAGTGTAATAAAAATACACTACAATATACAAAATAGAAGAAAGAAATACAACAAATTACAATAAAGTAATATAAGAGAATAAACTAACCTTTTTGTCACAGCAGTCTCTGGCAGAGTATAAGTGAGGTTTTCCAGTAAAGCCTTGAAATGTTTTATTTTTTTACCTGAAATACAAGCTTTAGTTCCCTGCTCCTTCCTTGGTTTATAAGTACTTAACCTTAAGTGGCAGGTTATAATTTCTGTGTGACTCACAATAAATGCAACTCCAGTTGCTTTCTTAGTATAAATATGCACTAGAAAATACAATACAATTAAAATACAATACAATGAAAATTCACCATGATATACAAAATTGAAGAAAGCAATAAAGCAATACAAATTTCCAAAAAAAAAAAAAACTAATGTAATAAAAAAAGCAGACTTACCTCTCCCTCACAGCAGTCTATGGTAGATTGTGGGTGAGCTTTTCCACTACAGCCTTGAAATGGTTTATTTTGCCCCTTAAATACAAAGCTTAGTTCCTAGCTCCTGCCTCAATTCACAGTAAACCTTACGTTACATATTCTAATTTCTGTGACTGGCAAGAAACACAGGTCTGGTTGTCTTACCAGTTTAAATATGCAGTAGAAAGCAAAATACAATAAATCTGCAATGTAATGACAATAGATCAAAAAATGCAAAATGGAAAAAAGCAATAATGCAATACAAATTACAAAAAAGTAATATAATCATTTGGTCACTTTTCCAAATGCCTTTTGCATCATGACATTTTACACTAGATATTCTAAGATGTTCAGAGAGATTCTTAGGAATAGTATCGTGTAAGCTGTGTGCAGTATTTTCTGCTGACTCATGAAAACTTAGGTTAGACTCAAAGAAGATTGGCTTCATGCAAGTGACTTCCAGCTTCATGGCTACTTCTGCTGGTCATGTTGCTTCTCTTCCAAAACTAAAAATTTGTTTTGCCTTCAATAAAGGTCTTAGGATAAAACAATCAATGCTATTACAGCAAGAATATATGCTGTATACTTTATCCTGATCTTTCCTAATGTGAGCTTAAGAGGAAGATGATGGCTTCATGGACAGGGTATAACGCCCAATAGTCTGTAATGGTTACAGTCATCAGCTCTGTGAAGGATGGTTAAAGTATATTGAATATGAAAATGAGAATAGATGAAGTAATATCCTATAATTGGGCAGGAATGGTATATTTACAATAAACTTGTGTATCAATAACATGTAAAGAGGAGACACTGTGTTAAGTTTCATATTTTATGAAAACATATTTAGTATGGTCAGAACAAAATCTATCAATGTAATTTCTATTATTTATTGCAATGTTTCTGTCATACAAGAACATGTTTTTTATGTATTTATTTATTTATTTGCCAGGAAAGAATGAACGCATTAAAGTATAACTGCTAATAATATAAGGAAAACTAACTAACCATTCCCCTGCAGCAGATCCACTCAAGCCTTCAAATGTTTTATGTCGGCTAATGCAGTGGATAGTATTTTGTATTTATTTTGTTATTAGTCACTGGCTAATTACCGATAAGGAACAGGAAAGCATATTTTAAATATTGACTGTATGGATTTGGTAAACTAAACCATTTTGCATATTTAAGGGATGTCAGCAAACCACCCATCCACTGCAATGTTTAATTTATGAATTTTCACTTGCAGTTTTTCATGCTACAGTTCCCCTCTGTCTTTGTAATTTAATTATCTTGTCAATTGGAATTTCTATTTATTTATTGCTTACTAAGTAAGTATAACTAAGGAACACTGTTCACCTATGCCCAACTCTCCATCATAGTTTTCCTCTCTCCCTCATAAAATGTATGACTGTTTTGCTTATATACAAAACCAGCTATACAATGTGGAGTCCAAAGTACCAGAACCAGACACAGGATGGAAATTTAAATATTTTTAATCAAAGACATAAAATCGCATATAATTTAAATGATATGCTTTTGTCCAATTAAGTATCTACAAAGAACTTCTTTAAAAGTTGGATTATGCACTCTTCTGTCTTTGATTGCATTTATTTACATACTTTGGACTGCACAATTCTCTACTGATTTTGAGCTTACAAGCATTGTATCACTGCACAATGTTATTTTTTCTTTTGTTTTGTGTATTACAAATTATTGCATTCACTAAATATGTTAAACAAATACTATTTACAGTTTCAGACTTCTCATCTTATGTTAATGCAAGTCTATTTTTCTAGCAGCTTTGTAACTGATCTAAAGTTGTAACAAAAAAAAAAAAATAATAATGTCCTTGACTTTGGGTTTTTTCCCTTGATATTTTTAGTTTTGTCCTTCATACGAGTTAATAGTTGAGAGCTATGAACTAAAAGAAGATGGAAGGTTCTGAATTTAAAGACTTTTACAGTGCTAAAACTGCAATGCAGTTAATGCTTTTTCATTACTTGCTGTACAGACATTGTTATAGAGGCATCCACAAGCAAAATATTTACTTCTGAAAACCTACATTCTGAATGTAGTTCTAGGGCCATGCTGGGTTTAAATAGGTATTCTTTGAAGCAGTTTTGGTTTATGAATCAGTATTTTGTATGAAAATATTAAAAAAAAGGCACATTTAAGAGCAAAAAGGGAGTCATACATGACGTGATTTCTGATTGTTCTGACTATTCTGTCATATATGCCATATATGCCTGATTGTATTCCTACATTGTAAAAAACATCACACTCTGATTACACAAATACTAACAGAAAGGCTGTTTTATAATGAGACAGCCTGGTATAAACTGTTCACATTCTTCTCAGCTTTTTTTTTACTGGAACTGATGATAAAACTTGAAGTTGGAACTCAGTGCAGACATTCTAAGAACTGAACTTTTATGACCTTTGGGACATAGGGACTACTAATCCTTCCAGTTTTCAACTGATCTCTCATTTCAATTAAATCCTTTGTCATGGCAAGTCAAATTTGAGTTATGATGGCATACTTCTGAGCATGTGGGTTAAAGCCTGGCAAAAACTTCTTTAATTCCAACAATGACTAAAGAGTTTGTCTTTGCAATCCCAAAAGCCAGGAGTCTGAGGATTTAATTAGAGGCAGCATTCATCATGAAGACAAAACAGCTGTGCTGTCACTAACCCCCCCAAAGGTAGGACAGACCATATATTGAAAGTCTGACAATGATCATTTTTCTGCTATGTTGTACAGTATTCATGGGGCTATTTTGGTTTTCATTTATAACCTCAGTCAAACAGTCCTTTGCAATTAGTGCCTAATAAATCTATTACAAGGAGGTTTTAGCAAGCAACAGTGATGTTATTTAAAGAGTCACTAAACCTTTAGTTTTTCCACAGCAAATGTTTGTAAAACATACTCACTGAAAGCCAATAAAGTTGCATTTTTTAAAACACACAGTTAATTGTGTTTATCTTGCTTACATAGTGTAATGCACAAGATACACAACTATAAATGTGAAGAGGAAGTTAAATAGTTTACTTTGAATGGCTTATAACTGTGTTTCCATTTATTTTTACTTTGATAGCATACATTTTAATAATGATGCATCACAAAGGAAAATTTTCTAGTATCCATTATTGGGATAACCTACTTTTGAAAGATTAACTTTAGGAAGCAAAATATTTTGCAGTCCTGCTGTGCCAGTATAGATATTTGTCATACCCTGGTCCAGGGTGCTGTACTCAGTAATTTAGTAGTAGCTGATATAGTGAGTTACAGATGCAGCTGGCATGGCCTGTGATAGCAGCGTGGTATGGAAAGGAATGCTTAGACTGATCAGATTTTAACATAAAACTATACTGCCCTGACCAAACATTTAAGTCATAATTAAATATTCTCATTCCAAAGTTGTAACATTCACCTTCATCACTGAATAACTATACAGCCCACTATAGTCTAGTGAACTATATTGTGTGGATTCTGCCTGGTCAGTGTCTTTTTGTGGATGGAATCTATGCCAACATGTAAATGCATTTTATTTTATTATTGCTGTATCTTTCCTAGGATCCTTTGTACAAATGTATCAACATGCTTTCATTCTCATTTAAACTGAATATTGCAATCTTTCTCTTTCATTTTATTTTATTTGTTCAGAACTTGCAGCTCAACAAGTCATTTCAAATGAACCTTGTGGTGACCCTACACTAGTTACCAAACCATGATGTGGGAGGGAAATTAAAATCAGTGTGCAATACTTAAAAAAAACTTTATGCGTTTATGCATTCAGATTTGTCATTGTGTCTATCTAACTTATTTGTGACAATCAAGAATATTAAAATAGTCTTCTTGGGGTTATAACATGTCTATTAAAACAATTACAAACAAAAATCATAAACCTGCTATGCCTTTCCATTATTCCTTTGAAAATTGTCTTCCCATTGCCTCTGCCCGATCTTTTCTAACCTGCTACGGCTGATTCTTACACTTATTAAGCAGTATTTTACATGCACAACTAATTATCCTCCTTTTAACAGCAGCTTCCGTTCTTGATCCAACTAAAATACTGTCAGAGCTGCCTTTCACTTAGCCCTCCCCATATCATTTTCTCTTTGGCCTGTACTAGATAATCAATCCATGGTAGATAAGAGAGAATGTAACCTGCTGTCTAAAATATTCCTAGCCTTTATTCTGCTCTGTTCCCCTTCCTCTTCTCTCTATATTATTTACTCTAAACACCTTGCTTCTTTTGTTAATATTCTCCAGTAAATTCCAGCACATCTTGCTTATTGTCTATACCTCAGATTGCACTCATACCTATGGATGTATGTTTGTTGTGTTAGTTCTTAGAATACTTTTTTCACTTTACAAATGTAATATTCTGTATGGTTATTGTTATTCTCCTCAATGACCTGAATCCAAACTCCTGTTCTAGCCTTAGTTCTAAGACTTCTCCAATCTGTTTGATCATTATTTGATTCCATTTTGATGTATAGCTTTCTGCTTGAGTTATCCTAAACTACATAGCTGAAAAAATGTCCCTTAAAATCATGTAATCCTAAACCACCTTCTTCTATGGGGATGGATCAACTAATCCCAGTCAACTCTTTCTCACATACCCTTCCCAAAGAAATTGCTTTAATTTTTTATTAATATTCATCTGTAAATTCTTGTATGGTTTATAAAAAATACCTGACCTATATATAAATCTTAATAGATTAAAACGTTTTCATTTTTACCTCCTATATCTTACTATATACATCCATAATCAATCGATTTCAGTTTCTCATTGTTTGTATTACTTTTTGTTTTCTGTTTTCTCACAAAGCCTTAGCTGTGATAGCATAACCCTTTTTAAGCCATACACTTTCATCTTATTTGTCCCCATAAACAAGGGTGTTGCTGAACCAGTTCATGTGTGGGTACATGGTAGCTTTTGTTTTATTTTCATTAATTTTATATCCTGAAAAGACTTGAAACTTCCTCAAAATGATCCACAAAACTGAAATGTTTTATTTTTCTGGATTTATCAAGTAAAAATACTATAAGTAAACAAAGCTAACTTTTCTTAAATACTCAACCTGTTATATCCATGAATTTGTGAGTCCCTTATATTCTTTTCCAGTGTCTCTAAGTATAATGTAAATAACAAAGTGTGAAGAGATCACCCCGCCTGATGACTTTGGTTCAGATACAGTTGATCAGGGGAAGCCTCTCACCTTAATTCCTGCTTTACTTCCTCATACACCCTCCTAATTAACCCAATTATTCTCTCAGGGAGCACAAATGTGTCTATTATCCTACTCCCAAAAGATCCCAGCTGACTATACAAAATGCTTTGTCTACATCAAGGCCCACCAACAGGATCTGCATTTTCTTTCATTCTACTCAGGGTCAACATTCTTCAGTTAATAAAAAAATTATGAAAAACTATTAAATCAATCAAACTTTATTATAAGAATCATAGTAAGTTATTTCATCTCACTCATTCAGTTTTAACTGCCAAACATATTCACAACAGTCCAGCAGTCAAACAGTAGCTTTTTTTTTAATCATAGGTGAAACTAACTTCTTCAATAACACTAAATTTGAAAGAACAATCCTTAAATTACATAGTATGCCTATACAAATCATTCATAGTGTCCAGCTTTCTTAATACCGTATGCATGTTCATATATGCATTTAGAAAGCTTTCTGAATGCACTACAAATAAGATAAGATGGACAACATGTATAGCAGGCAACATAAATCACATTACAGAAATTGTATGAAAAAATCTTGGTTTATTGTAACTTCTGTTGTTTAACAAAACAGCACTCACATCAGTCATAGGACAGCAGCATTACTTAAATATCCCATAGGCTTTCATTTTACTTTTAACCTATTTGTCACAGATTTTTGCTTTCTAACAGGTCCCTTAATGTCCTGCCTCTTTTGAGCACAAACTTAAGGCTCTCACCAACTATACTGGCTGTCACAGTAAACCCTTTTGGAAGTTTTCCAGTTTTGCTGCCAGACTTTTTCAATACTTCTAGAATCAACAGAATATACTAATTACATAGCCATCCTCGTATTAAAGTTACTGCTGTTAGGGTGTGTGTGGCTTTATCACCACCAAAATCATTTGTAAAATGTATGCATCATCCCTTCCTTATTAAAAACATCCTGCTTCATTTTCAATGGCTTTTTTAAGATAACCCCTTTTTCTACATATGTGTTTCAAAATGCAAGCTTCAGCAAAAAACAAGTTTTCTTTGATTTAACCTACTGAGTTATATAATCTGTCCTTTTTCAATATTGTTTTTTTAACCCAGGGAGGATGCATACTAGCATAATTCAAACAACTGTTGAAGCCAACTCCCTTTCAGGTCTGCTTTGTGTATAAAATGTTGTTTTTTCATCAGTGTAATGGTGTCATCTAACTAAATTGCAAAGACAGAGGGGAACTGTAGCCTGAAAAACTGCAAGTGAAAATTCATAAATAGAAAAAAATGCAGTGAATGGGTGGTTTGCTGGCATTCCTCAAACATGCAAAATGGTTTAGTGGACCAAATCCATACCATCAATATTCAAAATATTCTTTCCTGTTCCTTACTGGCAATTAACCACTGAAAAGCAATACGATAAATATAAAACATCATCCACTGCATTAGCAGACATAAAACATTTGAAGGCTTGAGTGGATGAGCCCTCTCAGGCTCTGGCATAGACTGCTGTAGGGGAATGGTTAGTTAGTTTTCCTTTTATTATTAGCAGTTATGCTTTAATGCATTCATTCTTTCCTGACAAAATAAATAAATAAATAAATAAATAAATAAATAAATAAAACATGTTCTTGTATGACGAAAACATTGCCGTAAATGCCAGAAATTACATTACTAGATTTGGTTCTGACCATATCAAATGTGTTTTCATAAAATATGATGCCTGACACAGTGTCTCCTCTTTAGATGCTATTGATACAAAAGTTTATTGTAAAGATGCCATTCCTGCCCATTTGTAGGATATTCTTCGTCTGTTCTCATTTTCATATTTAATGTATTTTACCCATCCTTCACTTACCTGATCATTATAGCCATTTACAGACTATCAGGCATTCTATCCTGTCCACGTGGCCATCATCTTCCTCTTAAGCTCACATTAGGAAAGATCAGGATAAAGTACTCAGCATATATTCTTGCTGTAATAGCATTGATTGTTTTATCCTAAGACCTTTATTGAAGGCAAAACACATTTTTAGTTTTGGAAGAGAAGCAACATGACCAGCAGAAGTAGCCATGAAGCTGGAAGTCACTTGCATGACGTCAATCTTCTTTGAGTCTAACCTAAGTTTTTATGAGTCAGCAGAAAATACTGCACACAGCTTACATGATACTATTCCTAAGAATCTCTCTGAACATCTTAGAATATCTAGTGTAAAATGTCATGATGCAAAAGGCATTTGGAACAGTGACCAAATGATTATATTAATTTTTTGTTATTTGTATTGTGCTATTGCTTTTTTCAATTTTTGTATATTTGGTGTGTTTTCATATTAATTGTATTCTGTTTTCTATTGCTTATTTAAACTGGTAAAGCAACCAGAGCTGTGTTGCTTGTGAGTCACACATTAATTAGAAAAGGATTAACTGTGAATTGAAAGGAGCTAGGAACTAAGCTTTGTATTTATGGAACAAAATAAACCATTTTAAGGCTTTACTGGAAAAGCTCACTCACACTCTGCCATAGGCTGCTGTGAGGGAGAGGTAAGATTGTTTTTTCCTTACTGTAATTTCTTGTAAGTTACATTGCTTTATTGTTTTATCACTTTCTTCAATTTTGTGCATCATGGTGAATTTTCATTACATTGTGTTTTAATTGTATGGAGCCTTCCAAACTGTTCCAGTTGCTATTCAAGGCATCTTCCAGGAAAAGGCTACTATAATCTTACAGATCCCTGCATCATCTAGGACAAGACTGTTGATCACCAAAAAGCTTGTGGCCTGTTTCACATCTTGGTATTAGTGGTAATGTTTTGCTTCTTGTGTGAGAAGAAGCAAATGGGCATTGTATTCCAACAATGTTAAGCTGTGTTGAGATCAGCCCTAGCAGTAGCTAGGTAGCAGCCATGTAGATGAATTCCCACTATTCTTCATTCCTGACAAAGCTAATTATTTATTTTTAGTACGTACTACTTGTTTAGCTAGTGCCTAACCCAACGTCAGAGCATTTCCCTGAATTATTCATTCATAATCTATCAGGGTCTGCTTTAATAGTTTCCCATTGATTGTTTAGCAGTGCCCTGTGTAGATGCAGGCACATTAAGATGACATTTTTCCTGTAAAAGCACCGTTGAAATTTTACCCAATACCTAGTTGCACAAAGGGCAGCTACTGTGCACAGTGACAAACACTGACCCCAGAGTTCCAAGCCAAATACTTTTGACCTTACTGTACATTATCTCAACAACTGTCTAATCAATACGAAAGGGCCTGTTACCATGGATATCAACTTTCTCCACTATCTCCATTACCAGCTTGGTGGATATAAGTATCCTGAGGCATTGTAGAAATTACCTCATGTTTACTGACAACCAACTAATTCTCAAGCAAACCGATAAGGTATGTGAGATACGTATTTACGCAATGTCACTGTAGACAAAGCTCTAAAATAAAAACACTCCTAGTGTCGATCAGGTTGTCAGTAGTACCCAATAAAACCACCAACAGACTAAAACAAAGAAAAACAACAAAATACAGATCCAAAGGAATTTATTGCACTTAGACCTTGGCCAAACACAGCCTTCGAAGAGTAACAGTAGTACACACACTGCACCCATCACACGCAGCATGAAGCAAACACATTGACTCACATATGCGGAGACACTTAAATGTATCTTTCCTAAACACCAAAGACCACTTAGATAAAGCAGACATAACAAATGCCCCCAGCAGCCCCAAATGCACTCTGAAAAAAAAACACCAACATCAAGAAAGGCAGCCACATCCTATGAAGTCTCTACTTCTAATTCCATAAGACAAGCCATCACACAACCTAATATTCTGGTCACTGGAGACTCCATTGTAAGGCACACTGATGTCCCTTTCAACAGACCAAGTAAGGAGAAAGTCTCAGTCAGTTCCTTCTCAGGGGCCAGGATCCATTTTATTCGATATGCACTCAGGTCATTGGACCACAAGTACCGGTATGACTCATTCATAGTTCATGTGGCTGTAAGTGACCTGAGACATACCTTCCTGGACTATATGAAGAGTGACATTATTGAGCTCTCAGAATATGTGTACCAGGCTTGTTTGCGTCTAGCACTGAGCAACATTCTACATTCTCCAAGGATGATGCCATAATAAGAACAGAGATGACTGACTTCACTAACTGGCTTAGTTTCTGGTGTCATTCTAAGGGGGTTCAATGGTTGTTAGCATGGAAGGAGATGGTCAACAGACCACACTGCTTTGCCAGTGATGGTCCAAACCTCCCCCCTCTAAACTTTTGAATATTAGCTAAAACATTGTCCTCTTTCTCATAGCACCTTTTTGACAATACCAAACTGAAAATAATTCCATCATATCAAATCAAAACCAAGAAATTCTAAAGGTGTTACTGTCCAATGCTATAAGTCCAAATAAGAAACTCCACTCCTTACAAGCTGTCCTCACCCTAGAGAATACTGATGTCTACACAGTCACTAAGACATAGTTTAAAACCATGGAGATTACCCCAGCAATACAAGGATGTGAAGCCTTCCACACAGGCAGGACCTAAAGGTGGAGGTGTCCTGATTTACATAAAATAAATATTCCTCAGGGTTGATCATAAAGCACAATGCACTTGAGCTTCTCCATTGTCAAATCACTCTATGCAAAATCTTATACCACTTCCTTGGAAGCTATAGGTTCACATCTGGAAACCATGAAACCCATAACATATATTTAAGCTTACTGTAATTGGAAACACTCACCATCCAACACAATACCGTATTCATGGGTGACGCTAATTACCCCACTATTAATTGGGAATCGCATAACTCTAAATGTTTAGCCACAAAGATTACTAAATTTTGTAAACATAAGCTCCCTGCACCAGATTGTCTATATGCTGACCAGGGGCAGAAACATACTGGATCTAGTCTTCACTAATACAGGAGAGCTCTGGATACCTACTACTGTAATGTCTTCTCTGGTAAGATCAGACAACAACAACAATCTCCAGTGAAGTGAAAATAAAACTCAGAACTCCAGCTAACCCTAGATTGTTAAGGAACTACTCTAAGGCTAACTTCCTAGTATTAAGTGATAACCTGGCAACATTTCAAGGCCTAATAAACCCTGTGAACACTGCTGCCTACATGGAATTGTTCACAGACACCCTATAAAAGCATGTTAATAGCAGTACAGAGGCGGAATAAGTACAGAACTAACTCAAAATACAAGTCACCCTGGTGGAATCATAACATCAGTAGGATGTATAACAGAAGGAAGAAAAAATCAATAAAATTCACCAAGATCATGTAATGACCAACAGCAATCTACTTCCTTCTGCAGCTAAAGGCTTTAGGCTTTTTACTGCAGTTTTCCATGGTTGTGATGCCAAAACAAAAACAAAACAATCGTGTAGTGCAAGTTGTCAGAATGCTGGTTGGTTACATGAAAAACAAAACCAAAAAAACTTCTGTGAAGACTTCAGTGTTGAGCAGTAGACAGCATACTGTACGTGGCAAGTCATCTTTAGGGACAATTAGGATGGACATCATAACGTACTGTAAAAAACAGCAAATGAGTGAGACAGCGATCTGAATCTCTTTCAGAATGGACCTCTAATGAACTTTTTAGCTGCCCTCCAATGCATCTCTTACGATAATGGTCTGTACATCTTTGTCTTTCAGGTAGCCACTTTAATCTGTGAGGTTTTGTGTTTCCATTCAAGCGATGTTCTTTGTAACTCAGACGTGTGGTTGACAAACCTCCCACTAAATTTTTCAGGAAATCAAAGCACAAATCAAAGGAAAGGGTGGCACAGTGGTGCAGCAGTTAACGTTGTTGCCTCACAGCAAGAGGTTCTCTGGTTCGATTCTCGGCTGGGGTGCCTTCTGTGTGGAGTTTGCATGTTCTCCTTGTGTTCGCATGGGTTTCCTCCGGGTACTCCGGTTTCCTCCCACATTCCAAAGACATGCATCTGGAGCATTTCTCCCCGGGCCTCCACTGAAAACAGGCCCTGTGGAACCTAGTCGGACATTCCCGGTCAACAAATGTTAAATAAATAAAAAAATAAATAAAAAAAATAAAAAATTAGGAGCTGTAGCATCCAGCAGGATAAAACACTCTCATCAAACTAAACAAACAACTCAGTGAACAAATAAAGTCTACCTAAGCCACATTTGAGGTAAATTAGACCTCCCAGGCCAAGTACAGCCACAAGGCATTCTTTAGCCATGCCTGGAAGCACAAAGGCAATAGACAATTGTCTGCAGAATTTCCTGTTAATGCTGTCACCTATACTGAGCCAGATGATATAGCAAACCTACTGGCAGACAAACTCATCTCTAATTTTTTACATCTCACCTCCCCTGTCTCCCTAGGGTTGCCACCTTTTCAAATGGCCAAAGTGGGACATTTTTGAGGCACACATCAGATTTTACAGGCCAACACATATCCACGGTCAGTACAAAGGATAGAACTTTACATTTTTGCCTAAATCAAAGCTTATTCTTGTAGTAGTTTAGTTGCTTATTCTGTTTCTTGTAACATTTAGGTATTTTACATACAGAAATAACAATTTTATGCAACTATTACATGACATATGGGACATAATTATGTCCTACAATCTCAGGGCATTTGCCATTTTTAATATTTTTGGTCAGGACACAACTGCCCAAAGAGGGACTGTCCCTCGCAAAGTGGGACAGATGGTAACCCTATGTCTCCCCTCAGGAAATACCATCAAATATGACACTCCCTATTATCAGTAGGGAACAGATCCTCAGTGTTTTCTTTAAGGACAAGAACACTGCATTAATGGGCATGGACAATATCCCAGGATGCCTTCTAAATAGCATGAAGCATGACCTATCTGGCTGTCTGGAATCACTATTTAACCACAGCCTCCAAACAGGCTTTCTGCCATGAATGGAGAACTGCAACTGTCATCCCTCTGCACAAAGCAGGGTGATCTACAGACCCTGGAAACTGCAGACTCATAAATCTCACTAGTATCATATGCAAAGCCATTGCAATTATCATGGAAATGATCAATAAAGACATAGGAAACCTCAAGACACTGGACTCATCCAAACTTGGTTTCCTTTAGGACAGATCATGCCTACTCAAACTGGTGAACATCTTTGAGCAAAACGTTTGGTTTCTTCAAGGGTAGGTCAACCTGGTGACGTTTTTTGAGAAGGTCTCCAAAGGAATGCATGAGGAAAAAATAATTGACATTACCTTCCATGAACTGGCCAAGACATTTGACATAATACTCCACCTCAACATTGCTGACAAACTCAAGAGCTTTGGTATACATTTTAAGTTACATGTTGGATAGTCAGCAGGTCCTAGGACTACTCCTTTTTGGCATCTCCTTTTCTGAAGTCAGGGTTAATGTCAAGAACCTCTGGATAACCAAATTTGCAGATGACTGCAAATTAGGAGCAGTCAGGGGATTCCCACCAACACTAATTTTCTCCAAGAAGGGCTGACATAGACAAATAACATGGTGTCTGAGCCATGGACAAAAGCTAAATTGTAAGAAATGCACAATAGTATAATTGTGGAAGTCAGCCACCCCTGGTAACTATCATATTAACAACACACCTCCATGAGTTGACCCAGTAGGCAGGGACATGAGGACACACATAGGTTCATATGTTAATAATGATTAGTTCAAGGTGAGATAATAATTACTTAATTGAATAATTACATGGGCCATTTTGTAGAAAAGGACATTTAGGTGCTGCCTGTGTCTATAAGTAGCACATAGACAGTACTCTAGCCTTTGACCATTATGTGTCTACAGTGGTGAGGAAATCATTCTATGCCATGAAACTTATAAGCAAATGTATGGCATCTAGGTCCAATGAGGTTATTGTTCCACAGTATTTAGCATTCATCTGATCTATCATTGAGTACAATGCCTCCTTAGCTATGTAACTAACCAGGCACATCCAACAAGGGGGATGTCCACAGTGGTTCTTCACTAAAAAAAATAATACATGTCATTTATGCCCTATATTCTTCAATAAAAGAATGCAGAGCATAAATGACATGTCCAATGGAGAAGAAACAAAAAGACAGTGTTTCAAGCAGCTTTGAGGATGTAAGAACAGAAATCCACTTTAAACCTTGTTAACCCTTTAATGTTAAAAACAAGGTTTACAGTGGATTTCTGTATTTATGTCCTCAAAGCTGCTTGAAACACTGTCTTTTTGTTTTTTAGTATTTGTGAGTGTTTCCGCCCATTTTGTCTGATTTTGATGTCCTATGCAGACCACCTCAAAACCCTATCTTTGTACTGTGCCTCTGATAGGCTGTTGAGGGAAGATGCATGGCTACAAGGCATCATTGGACCCCACTCTGATGGACCTCCTGCATATCCGCAAAACAAACAGCACCAGAATTACACATTCTAAAGACTTAAACCTTGCCTGTGATATAAATATGACTTGCTGTAGAGACAGGTAATGTATCCCAGAGACTACCTCTTCTTTGGAACAGGCTCTCCATCTATGTGAAGCAGAGTTCCTCCAAAACATAATTCAAGTATAACTTGGACAACTGGATAGGGAACAGGAAATTAATTCCTGGTTTGGCACCTGTGTCCCTAATGGACACAGGCAGTCCATAAATAGTTCATCTCCCAGGCCTATGCTTGTAAATGTTTCATCTCCCAAGCCCCTACTTACACTTACCAAGGGTACTAGAACTTGTCAGAGATTTGGGATGGTGGTCATTAGCCTAGCACATGCCTATGAACCTAATGATCAATCTGTCTTTTTATGAGTAGATATTACACTATAATGGAACAGAAAGCAGTCAGTGTGTTGTTGGCTGCAGAATGTAGCGGGATAGTAGCTTTCAGTTTTCTAAAAAAAGGGAAAATATGTGCGTATATATATATATATATATATATATATATATATATATATATATATATATATATATATATATATATATATATATATATATATATATATATATATATATATATGGGTCTACTGTATATATTAGAAAACTCACTTCTTCGAATATAAACAGTAGACCTGTGGTTACGTGAAAGTGCAATTCTGCGAACCTCGTTTCAACTAACTGATTAAGAACACAGTAACATTGTTTTGCAGGGGGGCAAGCCCCCCTGCACCCCCCCCCCCTACTTTAATATACCAACTCCGAGATCGCACTACAGTAGAGAAACACATAAATTCCCTTTCCCCACTGTAGTGTGCTTTGGCACCTGTGTTCCTTAACGGTTCTTTGAACCGTTCTTCGCGGAATTGCACTTTCTCTTAAGTGCACTTTCGCGTAACTGAGAATCCACTGTTTGTTTTCGAACAAGTGGATTTCCGGTCTTTATATGTATGTATTTGTGTGTATGTAGAAAGAGAGAGATGAACATAACATGACATGGCATTTGGAAGATCTTCTAGAAGTTTTTTGACTAAATGACTCCATGATTGTTGAATGGTCTGAAATGTTTGGGGACACTAGTAGTAATATTAAATTTTATGCACTGCCAATGGCTTGCCTCAGTACATTGCATGGTCTATTAACATGTGTCAGACTATCAGATTTGGCTGTGAACACCTGCATTACAGCACACATTGTGTCAGTTCCGTATATAATGAAACACTGGTGAAGTATCTAAAACAACAATGTTACACAACAACCAGTCCAACTAGTGTGTACCAAATAAATTTTTGTGCAATAGGAATAAACTCTCTTTTACAACCACGGATGTGGTTTAATTAAAAAAATACACCCACCCAAGCCTTTAGTGTCTGAAATCCTAGTAATCCACTTGTGGTTATCTGCTTTGCTGGTTTTATGTCACTGAAATAAAATCCTATATCTGCAATTGCAAACCATTTAATACTACTACTACTACATCTGTCAGCCACATTCCTACTGTAATATCCCACTAAACACAATCCAGAATACTTCTGAATGAGATACGTAGTGTTTAATCCTCCTTTATTTCTCTAATGACATATTCCTGCCAAAAAGAATAGTGTCATGTATGAATAACTACCTCTCAATCACTATAAAACTGCACTACCTGCTGAACAAACAAGGACCTTTTCAGAATAAACTTAAATATACAATGTTTCCAAAGAGCAATAACCTTTTCTATTAAAGTAGTTTGTGCACATTTCACTATGCTTAGATGTCTATTAAAAACATGCCATACATTTTAAGAATTGTCTCTAGCACCCCAATTCTGTCCTCACATTTGGAGATACCTTACCATATGTCTTGATCAAGGTATAAGATTTCTTCAATAAGTGGACACATTCTTTCACTCATTGCAAATCATTCTAAGTTGAGGTAAATGTTTTCTATGTGTAATGGATTGTCAAAGATTTTTTTTCAAGTGATATTTTTTAACAAATAAGCCAAAAGTGCTTGATTAAGATAGAAAAAGTTTTAAAAACATATTTACAGGCATATTAATTTATGTGTAATATGCTCCACTAACATGGATTTATTTCCAGACAAACAACTTGGTTAGTTACTATTGTCTTTTAACAAAAAATGTACATCATCATCATCTGAAGGGAAAAGAACTTCCTACTGACAGTTATTATAAATCATAACTTGATTTTCTTCCTTAATACATTAGTTTTTGCTTAATTAAGTTTCAATAGTAAAACATCAGGCTGATAAAGGAATAACTCATCTTAATAGAATACAGTTTATCAGATAAAGAAATTGCACATTTATCTAATATCCATCCACATTCACAGTCGATGGGATTCAGTAAAGCCTACATAGTGGTTTTCCACCGTGTGGTGTCGTGGCACAATGTGCACACAGGCACGGCAACTTTTAAAATCAGTAAGCGGCGTGTAGAAGTACACACCCCTGTGCAAACAAGGCAAACACTATGGCATGCTAATTACAGCATAAACAGCTGAACTGCATGCTAATCTACCAAGACAACACATTGGAGCTATTCAGCAAGCTATAAAGCAACCATGTAGACTCAGTGCTGGTGTTCCCTGTAAATTCCAAAACTTTTGGAATACAGCCATGAAAAGGAGTCTACACAGACATAATAAAAAGTAAAATGTGTGAGATTTGTATTGAACTGACCTTAACATGTGACAATAGGCTGGATGAAAAAAAGGAGAGCAACAATAGTAACACAACTCCTTGTTGTGCAATAACACAAATGCAGCTTTACTTCCCCACCCCCAAATGAACAGTGCACTTGTAAGTAATGCAGACAGATAAAAGTGTAAAGTGTGTGCTAATCAAAATAATTATGTAAACCATTAAACAGACTAGTCTTAGTTACATGTCAGCATATTCAATATGTAGCTGACAAAATGCAGGTATATCATCTAAAAACCGGTACTCTTCTGTGTTCAACATATAAACAATTAACTCCTCTTCAGTTCCCCTAGCTACACCGTTGCCTTCTGTTGTAGGTTCAGGGTTGTCAGCATGGTGAAAATACAATTGAGATCTGCACTCATAAGAATTGTTGAATCCCAAATCCTTGGTTCTGTGTACCAGATTTAAACATTGTGCAGGCACTCCCTTAGTATATGGATGGCAACTGTGAATGCTTAGATCAGACTTAAAACTGTTACATATATGTCTGTCAAAGTTGGAAATGCAAATAAGCAGAGCACAAATTACAGGTTCTGTTTCATTAACATCCAACCTCCTCTTCATTTGTGTGCAGATTGTGTTTTCTCTGTCAGTTTTTTATTGTTATTTTATTATTTTTGCCCACTGTTTGTGTGATGTGGTGTTCAGCTTAATCACGTGCAAAGGAGGAATGATTGGAAGTTTTGTATATGCTTAGCTTGTTTGTCTGGCATTGTACGATGGGCCAAAAGGAGACCGTAAGAATGACTAGTACAAAAGGGAATGTCATGTAACAGTTCTAGTGGCAGCATTGCTAAAGTATGACAGTTAGTATCGAGTCCTCACCCACAGGACAGTCATCTTTGTCAAGCCACTCCACCACTGGCTGGAGAGCACAAAGTCTACTTCTCCTCCTACCAGTCCTATGTAAAATGAGGGAGAGCAGCACCTTCATCTGGAGTAGGCATGTATCAGCAGTGCTGCGCACAACCCTATGTACCATCCCTGGAAGTTTGGCATGGGTGATAAACTCACAAACCCTTACCACTGCTCCCAGAGGGCACCACTGGCCTATCCTCCAGGGCAGAACTACTTGAGGGGGTAGGTAGTCCAGGAGCAGCAGAGGTAGAGCTGCCAAGCTGGGTCCCAGATATGCTGGGCAATGGTGCTGAAACTGGTAGAGTGGGGGCAGGTGGATCCTGTGGGGCAGGCTTAACCTGCTGTGCTGTGCAGCATTTCATGATGTGGTACAAATGGATGACGTGGACACATTTTAGTGATACGTAATAAAATAAAACAATAAAAAAAGAGATAAGGGTTGGGGTGACAGGAAAAAAAAGAGAAGAAGTACCTTCATGTGTAACATACAATGCATTAATACAATTATTTGACTCTATTATCTTAACCTTTACTCTTAAGACTACAACCCCTAACAGACAACTTATTACTTTTAAGACTAGCAGCTGCTAACAGATGCACACCATACTATGGATTGCAGCAGGTACTCCTTTACATGTGCATATAATGCACATATGTAATGCACATACGTGTGTTCCACTTATCCAGATTACAGTTTGCAGCAGGGCATGTGTGCCACTGGTATATAGCATTTACTTTAAACCTTTCAGTTACACATAACTGAAGAATTAACAGTTACTGTATAGTTGGGAAGTGAGGTATTTGAGCCCACCACCTCTGACTAAAGTCTAATAGTGTACTCTTGGTTTGGGCTACAGACTAATGCATGCATACTTGCTTTTACAGTTGGAATATGTATGTTCAGTTTGATACAGCTGTATAAAATACCAAACAACACATCTTTCTTTATGCTATAGACTAATGCATGCTTACTTGCTTTTGTAGTTGAGCTATGCATGCTCAATTTGATACAACTGTATAAAATACCAAAAAAGCTATCTTTAACTTTTAATGCTACAAAAACACTACTCATCTGCTGCATACATACCACAAGCCTCCCTTATCCTCACAGTGTAGTGGCATGGGTCCTATCATGGCACTCCCTCTCCATGGCAGCTTTGGAAAAAAAACAGAACAGAACAGAATGCCCTTATAAATACCAGTCTTGCCTATATTCAGCTTTTAAGCATTGCAAGTATTCTCTATAGTTGATATTTAAACATCTGTGGAATGTCCTCGGTCCTAAATTCCTTGATCCAAGCATTCAAGGGTACCCCCTCTTCCTCCTCCAGAGGTTGTTGTAGTGCTGCCGACATTGTTCACCAGTGTGGAGGATACCAGTGGCACTGGTCACAGCCCAGGCCAAACTTTCCCAAGCCTTTGACTTATACAGGGACCCAGAATAGTCCCCCTGCAGCAATCTGGCACTCTGGAATTTCCCTGGGAGTCCAACAAAAATCTTGGACTCCTGGACACCACATCTCTGAACCCTAAATCACGCACTCTCTCCACAAACACCTGCCATGTCTATCACAAATCAAGAGCAATGGAGAATGATGGTTTCTCAACAATTCCAGTCATCATGTTTACTGGGAGTGTGCACACTGTATGAAATTGTTGTGCACCATTATACGAGCAATGCAATTTCAAGGTTATTTGCTGTACAGGCAGTTGTGTATGTATGTTAGTCAAATGTGATGGCCATACCAGTCCAGAGAGCAGAAATATACTTATAGGAACGTAGTCCACAGTATAACCAGAGTCATACATTTGATAATAAATTTTATAATATATAGATAAATAAATAAAGAAATAAATGATACAACATTAGTGTCTCAGCCCTTATACATATAATTAATATTAGTTACACTATGTCAAGTGTTATAAGTGAGAGCTACTATAATGGGAAGTGGAACAACAGAAAAAAGTGTATGTAATATGCTGAGTTTGAACCCAGGACCATGTGCATGGTAGCCTTGCCTAACACCAGTTGCCATAAGAGAGTTGACATAACAGCTGTTTATGTTTCAGTTCATTGTAATAAACTGCAATGTTACAACAGTAAAACAAAGGTTACACACACTGTAGTAGAACCCAAGACCAATTGTATTCCAGCCCTACTCTTATATCTGCTGCCACAGGCAATAGCATTGATTGAATGTATGTTTTGTATCTTTGGCTGTCTACTTTCTGGCTGGTCTACTTATCCAGTAAAAAAGGGAGACATACTTGAAATGAGAAAAAGCAATCTATGACATACACAGTAGAAAATGTTAGCACACCTATGATATTTCTACATAGGTCTGGATTTCAACTCTCACTCCAGTGCACCTGCAACAGAATGTACACTGATATCAAACCATATACTGTTATTTGTATATTTATTAAATTTATTATATTTGCACATAGTGCACTTAGTAATCACACAACCTGTTATAAGTATTGCTTGCAAATATACAGCTCTGTCGTACCTTTCTGTGTTTCTTTGTCATATATCAGTTATTTGACCACTACTCCGATACATGTAGTGTGTAAGGGATTCTATATTATTGACCTTAAAATGTATAAGGATATTAACTGAGAATAATTTGATATGCAGTTGCCAACAACTGAAGGGCAGGTTGAATGGCACAAACATAGAACTCTCTTTGTTGGGGAGGCAAAGGAGAGTTACTGTTATGACACATATAAAGATACACTGTTCTTGGGGGGGGGGATACTGAGATACTGTTATGGCATAAACAAGCATAGACTGTACTTTTGGGGTGAGCGAAGGTGTGCTACTGTTATGGCACAAACAAGAATGGACTGTCCTTTTGGGGGCAGCAAGGTAAGTTATTGGTATGGCACAAACAAGTATATGTTGCTCTTGTTACTCCCCTTGTTTTGCATCCTACCTGTTGTTTGATCTTGTGATGGTTGTGAAGTCAGAAACTGAAATGTGTATCATTACTTTCTAACTTCTCTCTTTAATGATTTTCCATTACAAACGTATGGTGCTAAACTGAGGGCATGCAGTGATCATCAGTACTTTTCAGAGGAATGACTATGTGATTCTTTGATGCCTGAAGCCTACTACTTACTAATGGACACATATAAGTCAAATAAGTGTCTGCTGTCACATATTAAGATAATTCCTGTACAAATCTCCCACCTTTTACTTGCTTACTGCACCAAGTGATGGAATACAGGGATATGCCATAATATTATTACACAATACACTCCAGGTTCAGGCTTACCTTGTAAATGCAACAATTGCCACAGCATTACTTCAGGGATGACTCTGTTTGATGCAAGCAGTACACAGCCAATACATGGTGAGGTAAAGATTCTATGACTTGCCTGGCATCAATCTTAATATATGTATGTGAGTATGAAGAAGGTTTTAGGCCCTTAGGTGGTGAGTGAGGGTACTATGCATTGTCTCTTAGCGAATGTAAGGGCATACTGAGCATGTCTATGTCTGCCTACACTCATAGCAGCTGGTGGTTCACCCTTTGACTCCTCATCTGCATGTGACTGCCGTGACTTTGGCATTGGTGGTAGGATGTGTGACTCTTCCACTTGTTGATCCTGCTGTAGCGGTTTCCTCAGGATTATGTTGTGTAGCATGGTACATACTGTGAAGATTTCTGTACATGACCATGGATTATACTGCAGGGCTCTGAATGTATCTAGGCACTGGAACCATGACTTCAGCTTCACAGACACACAGTCTATGAAATTTCTAGTTTGAATGTCTGCCTCATTATGGCATTCTTCTGTGGGTGTGTGTGTATTTCTGGTGGGTATCATGGTCCAATGCATAACCTTCATCACCCAGAAAATTACCCTGTGGGATATCCCCCCTAGCAAACATTTGTTACAGTTGGGAGGTGTGTCTATGTGAGTTGTGGTAACTGCCAGGGTTGCCAGCACACACATTCAAGATGATTTCCTTGGCATTACACATGACTTGGCAGTTGAGAGAGTGGTAGCCTTTTCTGTTAATGTAGAGCCTACCCTGTTCCCCATGTGATTCCTTAATTTCTACTTGAATGCAATTTATAGCACCCAGTACTTTAGGGTAGTTTGCTACCTGGTAGAACTGTTGCATATTTCAGGCCCACTGCTCAGAGCTACGAGGAAAATATATGTGCTCACTGGCATGTTGGAGCATAGTATCCAGGAATTGGTGGAGGATTCTGGATGCTGATGCCTGTGATACCCCCAGCATATCCCTTGTTGGTCTCTAAAAGTTACCTGTAGCTAAGATTCTAAGGGTTACACATACCTTAGTTTCCACTGGGATTAGTTCCCCTCGGTTGGCTTTGGCTCTATGTTGAGGGTGGCAGAGGTCACAGATTTCCTGTAGTATATCCCTGTCCACCCTGTAGCACTCTACAATTTCCATATGATGTAGGTTGTGGTAAGTTAAACATGGCCTGAAAACTCTTCTTCTTCTCGGTCTAGGACTATTGGCAGCAGCAGCAGCAGCAGCATTGACTTTAGCATCTAGCACATACAGGTGGATTAAAGTAGCAGCAGTCCCTAACATTTTGTCTGTGTAGACTTTCCCTGTCTGTATTCCAAAAGTGTAGAAGAAAAACAGCATGGAGTCTATATGGATGCGTTATAGCTTGTTGAATAGCTCCACTGTTTTGGATTGTTTGATTAACATGCAGTTCAGCTGCTGATGCTGTAATTGGCATCTATGAAACACAGACAAAGACAGATGTAACCCATTAATAATCCACACCATTATAAAAAGGCAAATGTGTAGCTAGCCAAACTGATGGTGAGGATAGTTGTATATGTTTGGAAGACTGCAAAAATACTTTTTCTTCAGGATATTTCTGTATAGAAGAGTACTGAACTTCAGCAGGGATGCTGTAATGCCTTTAAGAATAATGTGAACAAAGGCCTTTACACTTTTACAGTTTTGTCTGTATACATTAGTTAGAAGTATACTGATGGCATAGGCATGTTTGTCAAGCCATTTCAGATGTACACATGACTGACAATACACGAAAATGGAATGATGTGTGGTAAATATGTACAAATGTTTTAGAGACAGGTCCTTTGATAGCACTTTTAGCATTTCAAAGATGTTTTGTTAGTAAAATGGGTCATTTGCCTGTTCTTTTGTGGGGGGCTGTGTGATAAACATGTTCAAATGTTTCAGAGAAAGGTCCTTCTATAGCACTTTTAGCATTTCAACAATGTTTTCTTAACAAAATAGATCATTTGTCTGTTCTTTTTTTGGGGGGGGACAAACATGAGTTAGTATTATGGCACAAACAAGGATATATTGCTCTTGTAACTCTCCTTGTTTTGCATCATGCCTGTTGTTAGCATTTCATATCTCTAAACTGTTTTATGTTTCTCCAGTGGGTAATCCTGACTGTATCCAGATAAAAACAGAAAAGGTAGCCAGTTATTTTGTAGTTATGTGATACTTTACTTATGTGTATTATACTTCTGTTGTCTTTTAGGACATCTACAAGTATGTCACTCAGGTGTGCCAATACAAGTAGACCCCCTTCACTGATGGGGAAAATCATCCCCATTGTGGATGGGTTTCAGCCACATGGTGTTTTTTTCTGGAAAGGGGATGAGGAAATATGGCATGTCAGATGCAAACATGGCAGATTGTCCAAAATGTGAATGCTGTTGGCGGCCATGGCAGAACATATGAACAGGCGCACTACTGGGATATTTACATGATTACTACTGCACGCAGGCAAGCAGCTGCAGTTGGCTGTGACCAAATGGCTATCGGGAAGGGCCTGTTAGGGAGCCCCACTAACCCCTAACTGTTCGTCCATGGCCAATATCAGAGATCCAGATGGATCCCAGGTAGTGCAAGACAGTGTGCATTGGATGCGGACACACCACCTTCTGAGACAGCAAGCACATGCCAGGAGGATCTTCCGGGTAGGCTTTGTTATCTGAATGGTTGAATACTGTTATATAGTAAAACAATTGAAATGAGTAAACTAATTCTGTGTCACGTCTTTTTACAGGGGGTATTGCAGATTGCTACAGTTATAAGCTTAGGTTGGAGTTGTCAGCTATGTTCTTGTTGACATTAGATTTAATACACATATAAAGGTGTAAATGTATTGCCACCTGTGTTACTGTTAAATTTGATGATGCTTCCCTTATCTCTTACTTAACTTCTTCCAGGACTGTCTGGAGTACAGCACAGCATATCTTCTGCAGATGGTAAGGCAAGTATTTTTATGCCAGTACTGTTGAGCAATTTAAACAAATATTGTAGTGTGTGATTTTGATCTCAGGCCTGTTATGTGTATTGCTGTGCCGTCTAGAATAGTGGCAGCACTCTTAGTTTGTTAGCATATATTGCACTATAGTACTGCAGGTATTAATGTATTCCTGTTTTTCTTGCTTTTATCACAGGTGATCATGACAGTGGGAGTGTGGTCCCTGTGCTACCTGATGTTAAGTGTATCAGCAGACTCTTATGATGATGATGGCCAAGCAGAGGAACAATCAGGGGGTGCAGAGGTTGAATCTGACACAGAGGTTGATATACAGCCATCCACTGCATTTTTATTGGACACAGCCAGTAGGCCTACACCTACCCTGTCCACTGATCCCACACATATTGTACAGGTGCAGAGTGAGGACATTGATCAGGGAAGTGTGGCTACTGTGGCTTCACTGCCTGTTGAGTCTGGCTATAGCCAAAGTGTGGGTAATGTGCTACACATAAGGATTGATAGAGGTGCTTGGAGGGGGCCTGCTGTCCCTCTTTCACCTGGTGCAGGTGTCACTTCCTGTGCCACTCAACATATGTTTAGGGCCATCATGAAGGCACAGACACATTTCCATAGGTGCTACAGACAAATGCTCAGGGTTGTGGATGTGGCACAGTCTGAAATGTGTGATTGCCTCCACCTTGTTGCCAATTCACTGGACTGGATAAATGACCCATTGAAATGAGGGGTGGCTTTGACGGACTGAGGGGTGTCTGTCATTAAACGTACAGTGTCTGTGATGGAACATCTGCTGGGAAGGGAATTACATCCTTATGGGCATAGATCAGCTTCATCATCTGCTTTCAGCCAATGTGGTTGTGCCCGATAATGCTCCCATAGTAGCAGTACCTCCACTGCTCTGTCAGTGAGTGTGCTGTCCACACCCAAACATGGCAGGCCACTGGGTCATGGTTCTGGGCATCCCTGTGAATGGAGTTCATCCAGCAGACATCATCACTTTCAGGTAGCAGCACTGCATCTGACCTTGGGCATGGAGGTGCCAGTTCAATTCCTGGCAGAGCCAATTCTTATGGTTGGGGATGACAACAATGAACTGCCAAATTTACCATACATAACTCACATCTGTCCAACAGACCAAGACACAGAGCTAACACAGAGCTTGGCTGTGTTCATGCAGATACTCACACACCAATTTCACCTGGAGGACCCCTACAGATACACACACACAACAGTTACTCATTTTGTCTCAGTGACCATTTGTTGTTTTATCCCAATGTCTGCCTTCGTCTCCTTCTTACTCACATAAACTCACTGACCTTTTGGGTCAGCCTAGGCTTCCAGCCCCCCCCCCACAGAGCACTCTGTGCAAGTGGTGATAACTCTGGCATATCCCTGTTTTCTATATTTTGGATTCAGGGATACAAAAGCTGCATATGATGCTCAGGGTGTGTAGCTAACTTAGTGCTTAGTATATCTGCATTTGTGTTGTTGAACTGCTCATTGTGCCTTTGACTTATATTGGCCTTGAAAAGTTAGACATTTGATAGCATCAACATTTCACAACTGTATAGTAAATGTACATGTAAGGGTTGTGAATCAGAAACTCAGTGTTTTTCATTACTTTCTAAATTCTCTCTTTAATGATTTTCCAGGAAAAATGTATGGTGTACATCATAAGTCATGCCATCAAATTCAAATCTTAGAATTGTAAGACAGCACTGTAGTCAAATCTCACCAGAACAGTAATACAGTATAATGCTCTCTTCTGCATGTACCTCAACAGTCACATGCAGCAGCTAGAGACACCACAGGCCTTTCTCAGCAAGATAACACAGAGCCTACAAACCATGTCATGATATGTGTGGACAGATTAAAAGCCACGTTACTGTGATCTGTCTTGTGTAAGATGAGGTGACATCTGCCTGGCCTCCAGGCCAGTATCTGACCATGCCATGATATGATTACTGCATATCCAAACATCTGATATAGCTGATGACATCATCCGTGTCTGTTGAGAATACGGTAATAACAGTGTACCACATGCTGCAGTAAAAGGCTCTCTGTAATGTCAAGCAAGAGCATACACACACACTTGACTGCAGTGAGGATAAAACCCAACCCATCTAAGTGCACAGGCTACAGAACTTAAGGCAAGTGCCATGGCACAAGTCTGATGTTTGTAAGACTGCAGCTGAACTTAAAGTCCATGACATCAGCAGGACATGTGTGAGACAAGATGTTGGCAGGCCTGCACAGGTTCACAGCTTCAGATGTTCAAACGAAACTACTAGCATAATGGCCTAGGTTCATAGGTTCATAGGAGACTACTAGGCTAATGGCTCTAGGGCCTTTTCAAGCCTAGTGAAGTTGCACCATTGTTCCCTTATAGACCAAGATATGTAGTCCATATTTCCAAATCCATGATCAACATTAGTTGCCCTTGTCTAAGAGGGTCATAGGGGAAACCCCTGGGGTATTTTTACAATTTCCCATTCAATTATCTAAGTTACGCTTAAATAGGGTTATTGATGAGCTCATTTTCACATGAATTGGGAGTTTGTACCATAGCAATGGCAGTCTCTGGGAGTCATCTGTCTCTTCAGCATGTCCTGTTGATGTCACAGGCTAGGTTAATGTCCCTACAGAGAGTGAGTCTTGTCCCATTTGACTTGCAGAGGTGCAATGTTTTCATATAGGCAGGGTTTGAGAGTGCTGCATAGGTCAGGCACAAATCACCTCTCAGTGGTCTATACAATGCATAGTACAATGACAGGGTCTTCAGTCTGTCCATGTAGGTCATCTGTTAAAGTCCCTGGATTTTCTTGGCGAGAAGCCCCTTAGGTCTCTCCAGCTGCTGCAGTAGTCTGGTGAGATACATGCAAAAGGGAGAATTGTACTCTTATGATGAGGGGATGAGTACAGTGGACTGATATTTACATGCAAAAGGGAGCATTGTACTCTTATGATGAGGGGATGAGTACAGTGGACTGATAACATCCTTAGTCTTGGATGCTATGGCCTTACTTATGAGGTGTGCAATATAAAAGGTCTTCCTTACCACTGTGGGCACATGATGATCAAAGCTGATGTTGCTATCAACCTGCATTCCCAAATCTTTCACCACTGTGTTGGAACTTAGGGGGATATTATTAATAGTGTAATTTGCAGGTATGCCTCCTTTGCTGAAAAGGATAATAATGCATGTGTTTTGGGTAAAGTTTAAGTCTGTGGCTTTGGCAACAATCCTTTATGTATGTTGAAATCATCTGGGGATTCAAAGATTGCACACAGTTTGCAGTCATCAGTGAACTTGGTGAGCCACAAGCCATCTATTATCACCTGCATTTCTGAGAAATAGATTACAAACAGTAGGAGACCCAACCCAGACTCTTGTGGAACACCACTGGTAACAGGTCTGCTGGTAGAGGTGGAATCCCCAGGATGACTGTATGCATTCTGTTGATGAGCCATTTGGCTACCCATCTAATGATGCATGGGTTATCCTCAGCTGGATGAGTTTCTCACAGATGCCTGAATGGGAGATTGTGTCAAAGCCTTTGGCTAAGATGAGATAGTCAGTATGTACTGATTTGCCTTTATCCAGGGCTTTGGTGACACTCTTGAAGAATTCCATTAACAGGCACAATTACCCTTAACAAAGCCATTTAGTATTAATTGGTTATTAGAGAGCCAGATTTTGACAGAGGTGAAGGTTTGTTGAGTGAGAGATAGGAGTTCAGGAATGTTGTGGGCAGAGGTGATAAGGGTGGAGTCATCAACATATTGTAGAAGTGTAGAGAGGTTAGTAGTAGAGTGAAGTTTGTTATTGTATATGTTGAACAGAAGGGGGCCTAGAATCGATCCTTGGGGAACTCCAGTATTTACAGGGAGGAATGGAGAGGACAGTTTTCCAGCAGATAGATTGCTGCCTGCTGGAGAGGTAGCTAGAGAACCAGTTGATGGAGGAGGAAGAGAGATGTAGATCAGGAAGTTAAGGAGTTTAGAGTGAGACACAGTATCAAAGGCCTTTGAAAAACCAAGGAATAGACAAAAGATGAGAAAGTTATTGTCACGGGCTTCAGCTATTGTTTGAGTAAAGGAGAGTAATGCAGTGGCTGTGCTATGGTGGGGTCTAAAGCCATGTTGGGTAGGAGCAAAGAGATTGTTGTCACGGAGGTGTTTGATTAACTGAGCATGGATGCACTTTTCTAAAATTTTAGAAAGGGGTAACAGGATAGCAATAGGTCTAAAGTTAGAGGGATAAGTAGAGTTCCTACCTTTGTGAAGAGGGGTTGTATAAAATGATTTCCAGATATCTGAGACAAGGGCCACAGAGATGGAACAATTAATAAGTATAATGACAGGGTAGGCGATGGATTGTTCAGCTATTTTTAGGAAGTGGGAGGGTAGTTGGTTGGCAGGGGGAAGCAAGGCTTAAGTTCATTTAGAAGATATTTAATAAAGGTAATTGGGACTGGTTGGAAAGAAAATGTATTGGCAAGAGTTTTGTTAAGAGGTGACAGAGGGGTTGGCTGAGATGTACTATTTTGTGTGAGCTTTTGGATAGTTTCTATGAAATAGTTGTTGAGGAGAGTGGCAATTTCAGTGGCAGTGTTGTACAGAAAGGGGTTGGGAGTAGTGGGTTTACCTGGGTGGAGCAGGTTGTTGATGGAGATCCAGAATTTATTTGGATTTTTGTGAGGGCTGTGATGGTTAGAGGAAAAATAAGCTCTGTTATCTTTGATGACTGGTTTTTTGGTCTGGTTTCTGAGCTCTTTATATGCCTAAGGTAAGGTAGGGGATTTATTTTTAACCCAGGATTTCCAGGTTTTATCTCTTTTGTGCATGATCAATCGTGTTTGTTTTACAAACCAGGGAGCATACTTGGATTTAATTCTGATTTTTCTAGAAGGGGCAATAGACTCAAGAGAGTCAAGGAAAATCTTATTTAAGGACTTTACAGCCTCATTGAGAGTGAGGTGGTATAGAAAGGATCAATTGATGTCAGATAGTTTAGAGTTAGTGTCTGGGTCAAAGTGGGTGAGGTTCTGGCATATTCTGTAAGTATGGTATTTGGGAAAATGTTGGGTGAATATATGAATAAAGGTTGGGGAGTTAGCATTTAAAGAGTTTGGAAGTATGCCATGGTTATGGTAATGGCTGGAAGCTGAGGTAAGAATCCAGTCAAGGATAGGTCGAGAAGGGGAGTTTTTGTTAGTTCTAGTGGGGATATGAATGTGTTGGTGAAATCCATGGAGGTTGAGACTATATGTAGGCTATGAGGGGGACACTTTAGACCAGTCTATGTTAACATCTCCAAGGATGCTGGTTTCCTAGATTGTGACTGAAGGGAGTACCCAGTGGTTCCACTAACTCTTGCTTTACACCACTTAGTAAGCAGTCTGGGATGTTATCCGGTCCCATACAGGCTGTGTTTTTGGCCTTGGCAAGTGCAGTTGTGACCTATATTTTGGAGATAATAGGTAGAGAACTGATGACAGGTATGCTTTGGGGTATGATTTCTCGAGACAGGTGTGTAAAATTTTTGCCACATCTGTCTGCTAAAAGGGTGGTGGTGTCCTCAGGTTCAGTATGACTGGTACCATCCACTATGAATTTGGTGCAAAGCTGGGCATTCCCTTTTACATTACAGACATAGCTAAAGAATGCCTTGTGATCATCCTTAGCTATGGATGCTAATTTAGTTTCCTAATTAGCTTTGGCAGACTTTACAAGATGTCTCATTTGCTTGTTCAAGCTATGGAGGGTGTTCTTATGCTGAGACTGTTCCCTCTAATTTCTGGACTTCAGTTTCTTTCTCATGTTGTATAATCTATTTATGTCAGCTATGCAGCAAGTTGTTTGTGTTTTTCATGAGCAAGTTTTGATCCGTTCTGGTACGGCTAAGTCTATACACTGGTAATGTTGTTTATACAGGGCATTTGTACGCCTCTGCATCAGAGTTTTTACTGCCAGTGGAGGCAGGAGGTTTGAAACTATGTATGCCATCACTTAGCAGGCTATAGTTTGCTTTGGAGTAACTTTTCAACCTTTTGGATCCTGAAAGGGGGGCAGGTACGCTTGTTACTTTGAACATTACTGATTGATGATCAGACATTAGCAGGGAGGTTTTCACAAATGAGGTGGTGCAGTGATCTCCCATGTTGGTAATACTGCATCTAGGAAATATTCCAGAACATTTGTGTTTGTAAAGTGCAGGAACCTTAGGGTGAGCATATTTGAGCTCATATATGTATTCCAATTGATAGGAGGATAGTGAAAGATACCCATACCTATGATGTTTGGCTGTATTATGAGTGACTCAAGTAGGTCTAGAAAGGTACTGTTTGGTTTTCATGGTTCATGTTGGTGGACCTGTAGATAACAGTGATGTGGAGGGGGGGGGGTCTTTCCTACAGTTAGACTTGGAGTAACTCTAGAGAGTCATACTGCTTAACCAGTCTTGAAGTGTATTTGTCTTTCATGATACTCTGTTAAAGGCCTGTAATAGCCGAGGTGCTAGAGCATTTCCATGGTTTTGTTTTAATAAAGTAAGTTCTTGTTTTTCCACTTGCCTTCCTTACTGTGGTTTCTACAGATACACTTCCTTTTGTTTCTTTCACATTCATTTTGCGGCCTGAATGTGTGGAAGACATTATAGCCTTTCATGGGCAGAGTACTTTCTGTATCCCTAATCCATGTCTCTATGACTGCACAAACATTGACATCCTCCCAATCAGCAGTGCCTCCATTCAGAGTCGTTTCTGATTTACACTCCTAGCTTTAAGCAGCATAACCATGAGTTTGTATTTTGAGGATATTTTTACGTCAGGAATTTTGTTCTTATGACATTGCCTAAACAAGGCACTATGGAGGAGGCAAGTACCTTGGCCAGTAACTGAAAGGCAAGAGTTGACAGATGAAGACCATCCCTGGCAACGCAGTGTGGTCTGTCGACCATATCTTCCCATGCTGACAAATAATGGATCCCCCTGGGCTGACACCAGCAGTTAAGCCAATTGTTGAAGTCAATAATAATTTTGTTTGTACTGAGGCATCATCCCGGGTGAAGGTAGAATGCTGTTTAGGGCTACAGACATACCTGTCTGGGACACATAATCTGAGAGCTCAGTCGTATCTCTCTTCATATAGTTCAGCCACTAACTTCAACATGGAGTATGACAGAGGTGTAATTGTGCTTGTTGTTGAGAGACTTGAGTGCATGCATAACATGGATCCTGGCACCTGACAGCACCATGACTTTCTCCTTGTTCAACCTGGTGAAGGGGACATCTGTGTGTCTCACTATAGATTCACTTATGACCAAGACATTGGTTTTCAGGTGTTTTATTTTAAGGGCTTAATGGCTGACACACTGATATGTTTGTTTTTATGTGTAGTGGGTTCTGTTAAGAATGTAATGTGTGCAGAAGGTTTGCATTTGTAAGGTCTCTGCTCTTTTGTTAAGCTTTCAGTGACTACTTATGCATATGAGGGGTTATGTGTTGAGTACTTGGTGTGTTAAGGAGGTGAAGTGTGTGTGTGTGTTGATAACCTGCTTGATGTCTGGTTTGTTGTTATCTGACACTGAGAGAGAAGAGAGCGCATTTATTCTAGATTCATTGTACAGTTGCATCTCTCACATATTGTATTTGTAATTTTTACAAGTACATGGTTGTCTGTATACAAGATGCAATAGAAGGCTAGCTTTGGAAAAACATAGGTACTCTAGTTAAGCATATTTAGATGGTCATTATTAGCAGAGTGATTTTGTGAGTAGCAACAACTGGGTCTGTCTCTGCGGGACAAAGGTGCCAGCCAAGAGGTGACTTTACAATCATCCAACTGGAAGGTTGTGCTTGAACAGGGTCATTGAGGAGCTCTGCTTCACATGCAGTGGGAGCCTATAATAGAGGAGTGTGAGTCACATGGGGCTATATCTGTCTCCCCCTGCATGTTCTATTTATGTGGGTGGGAGGATGGCCTAATGGTTAAGGAGTTCGCCTTACAAACGCAAGGTGCAGGGTTTGATTCTCACAAGGGATAATTGGCTAGGCTTAAAATGGCTCATAAGGGCAGTTAGCTTAGTATGAACCTATGAACTATGAACCTATGAACTATGTCACAGGCTAGGTTGATAACCCTGGCCTAAGTTATTCCTGTTCCATTTGATTTGCAGACATCCGGCAATTCCAGTAAGGCAGGGTCTGAGACTTCTCTGTAGGTCAGCATAGGTCACCTCTCAGCAGCTTGCAGAAAATTGAGTACAGTGACAGGTCTTGTAGTCTCAACATGTATGTTATGTTTGGAGGACTTACATTCTCCCAGTTACAAACCTCTATGTTTTCTCCAGTTGCTGCAGTTGTCTGGTGAGGGACAGACAAAAGGGAGCCTTGTACTCAATTAGTTGTCTGATAAGGGTGGAGTACAACAGAGCTATGACCTCCGTGGTCTTGAGTGTGATGTCCATATATATGATGTGCACAATGCAGAATGTGTATCTCACCACTATGGACACATAGTGATGAAAGTGTAGATTGCTATGAACATGTGTTCACAAGTCTCACAACACTATAATTGAGTTGAGAGGGGTTCATAGGTAGGTACTAGGCTATTGGGCCAAGGGTCTAAGTAAGCCTAGCCAACAAGGTTCCCTGGCTTATGCCACCCAAGAAAGTTATTTTTCTGTGCCCCTGTTGAGCAGAGCCACAGAAGTGATCCCCGGGGTGTATTTCCTATTTCCCATCCACTCATCAAGATTTTTCTTGAAGAGTGTTAATGAGGAACTTTGCTTGACATAGATGGGTAGCTTGTTCCAGAGTATGAGAAATCTCTGAGACAGGAATCTATCCCTCCAGCATGTTCTGTTTATAGTGGTAACAAGGTTTAGGTCCCTAGAGTATGTAGCTTGGAGGGATTGGGATTTCTTTAGGTGTAGCATGTCCAACAGCTCTGGGTTTGACATAGCTTTATATGTTAAGCAGAGATCACCTCAGAGTAGGCGATATGCTACGGAGTAAAGCTGGAATTTTTTGAGACGGTCAGTGTAGGGCATCTGTTTGAGGCCAGTAATCCTCTTTGTGAGGTACTTCTGTGGCCTTTCCAGCTGCTGCAGATGTCTTGTGAGGTACATTCCAAAAGGGGCATTGTACTCTATAATGGGTCTAATGAGTGTCTTGTAGAGGGGAACAATGACCTCTTTTTTCCTGGATGAGAACCCTTTTGTGAGGAGGTGTGCCATGTAGAAGGATTTCCTGATTACTGTGCAATGTGATTATCAAAGGAGAGACTAATGTCCACCTGGGTCCCAAGGTCTCTTATCACACATTCAGAGTTAAGTAGACTGCCACCTATGTGGTAGTTCATTGGTACAGAGTTTTTACTAAAGGGGATGACCATGCACATTTTGGCATTGAGCTTGAGGCCATGGCTCTGACACCAAGCATCTGTCTCAGAGAGGCCCTTCTGTAGGATGTCCACATCATTTGGGGACTCGACTATGGCTCTTAGTTTGCAGTCATCTGCGAACTTCATTAGCCAAAGGCCTTCTGTGTTAGCCTGTACTTCAGAGAAGTAGATACCAAACAGGAGAGGTCCCAGGACTGAACCCTGTGGTACTACACTTGTCACTGGTTTGAAGTCAGATTTGGAGTCTGCAACTTTTACAGTGTGGTGTTATGTATATCATAATTAGCACGGGTACTTCATTCCCAAAGGGGACAATGAGGCATTGTTTGCTGTAAGGCACTTCTGTAATATGTTACCATTAATGGGGGAATCTATATGAGTGTGTCCAATTAACACTCATCTGCAAACATGGTAAACCACAGGCCATCTACTGTTATCTGCTCTTCAGGGAAGTAGTTTTCACACAGTTGATGGCCCAGCACAGATCCATGTGGTATTCCACTGGTGAGTGGGTTAGTGGTGGAGGTACACTCCCAACTTTTTTGAGTATGTGCTCTGTTGGTAAAGCCAGTTGGCTATCTAGCTAGAACTGTATGGGTTTAATTCCCAGATGGGACACTTTCAAAATGAGATACGAATGGGAAATATTGTCATAGGCCTTGGATTATTGAACATAGGCAGTATGTCCTGTTATCCAGGTCTTTGGGGTCAATATCAAAGAACTCCACAAGGCTAAGTAGGCAAGGTCTATACTTAAACACAACATGGATCAATTCAAGTGTGTTGAAGGTCAGCTATGAAACTGTGGATAAAGTCCATGCTGATCCCTTCCTGAGACCTGCAGGTAAGGCTTGTAATTAGGCTTATGGGTCAATAGTTGTAGTTCTACATGCTATCAGATTGATGCTCATTGCATATTTTTTTTTTTTATTTTACATTTCTTTACCAGAAAAGCCTGACTTGGAACAAAGCTCATTTTCGGCAGAGGCTCGGAGAGAAATGCTTAAGATGCATGTCTTTGTAACATGGGAAGAATGCAGAGGACACATAGGAAGCCCACACAAATCAGGAGAACATGCAGACTCCACACAGAAGGTACCCCTGCCAAGAATCAAGCCAGAGAACCTCTTGGTGTGAGGAGACAATGCAACTGCTGTGCCACTGCTCTGCCCATATGATGCAACATTTGATATTACTTTCTGTGGTGTAGGTGATGTATGTTGGAAAAAGTACTGAGACACCAGGGTTATACAAGGTGATCAATGGTACCAGTTTTTCCAGGACTTCCAGTTTGGAAGTCTCTGTCCCGGAATCCCAAACATTGTCTTTGGGACACAGAAATGTCCCAGTTTAGACCACTCAGTCTGAATGGTGACTTGGCTTCCCAGGGTGGCCAGTCCCCCTGCTTTCCCATCCTAAGGAGCTCTGGGGACTTTGCAATTTTTCAGGGATGCCATTGTGTATGGATTAAGGTTGGATGCCTTTGCCCTGGCAGGAGCCTTCCAGGTCCTGCTGCCATCAGTCAGTCACTCCCTCAAGGACTTCTGTTGTGGGGGGTTCTACTTGACCCCACTCACTCAGGCAGGAGCACCAGGCCCTACACCCATCTGCCTGGTGTTCCTGTACTGACTTCTGTCAAGGCAAAACCCTACAGTCCTCCTCTTTGACCTGGCCAAAAGACCTTCCCCAGCCACACCCCCCTATGTTAGGGGACTCCGCCACCTGCATGTCTCCTGCTGGCTGTCAAATCATGCTGGATTACTCATGCCCTCGGACTTGCTCAAGGGAGCTTCCCTTTGATCCTGTCCACTCCTCTGGAACTCCCCTCAGCCGCTGAGGGGCAGATCTGCTCTCATGAAGGCTTCAGAGTCTCACTGCTTTCCCATCTAGAGCAACTCTGGGGACTTTGAGATTTTTCAAGGATGCTGTCAGTTATGGGGTGAAGTTGGATACCTATGCCCCGGCAGGAGCTCTCCAGGCCCCTCTGCCATCCACCCTGGTGCTTCCTCAAGGACTTCCATTATGAAGAGCTCTGCCTGACCCCACTCACCCGGACAGGAGCTCTCCAGGCCCCACCACTGTCCACCCGTTGCTCCCTTAAGGACTTCCATCATGGGGGGGGCTGTGCCTGACCCTTCTCATCCAGGCAGGAGCTCCAGGCCCCACTGCTGTCCACCTTAGTGCTCTGTTAAGGATTTCTGTTGTGGGGAGCACTGCCTGACCCCCCTCACCCAGGAAGGAGCTTGTCCAGCCCTGCCGCTATCTGCCTCTCTCCCCCTTCCAGACTTCTGTCCCAGAGGGGACATGGTCCATACCCACTCACCCAGGCAAGAGCTGTCTTGTACCAGTCACTTTCCACCTCTTTCTCCCTTCCAGACTTCCATCGGGACTGACCCCCTCTGGGGTTCCACTTCTACTCAGGAGAGAGAGAGATCTTTTCCAGGGTTACATATCTCCTAACTGCTGCCAAATCATGCACTGTCATGCGTGCTCTTGGAGCTTCTCAGAAGATCTTCCCAGCCTCATGGAACTCTGCTGGGCCACGAAGCCTCAGACAGTCCCTCATCAAGACTTCTGTGACACCAGTTCTCCACTTTGCCTTGCACCTAGGGCTTTCAAATCCATAGAGGAGATGACTCTGGGTCCCCCCATCTCTGTACTTTTTATGGCACACCTCAGTCTCTCACCCCCATGGTGTCAGGTGCCGACGAATGTGCATTGCTTCAAGCCTCCTAGCATGTGGCTTCTTGCCTCCTGGGTGGTGCTATTCACAGAGTGGCATCCCCACAGTGCCTGGTGAAGGATGGGAGGCCAACCTGCCTGCCCTGGTGTGAGATGACATGGCTGCCCTATCTCCACTCCCATGGGGGCTGGGAGAATGGGATTGCAGATCTGGCTTCCCAGGGCTGCCCTCAAGTGTCCTAGTTTAGGTCCTGTAACAAAATGGTCACCTTGGGGTTATAGTGTGTGGGGAGGGCAACACATGGCTGTATTGTAAATATGTCACATACTGTGAGATAGGGCCTTCATTTTTAAACTTTTCCACATGTAATGTTACGTCATACACAAGGAATTGACAAAAAGAACAGTAATACTAAATATGTATATGCATTCAAAGTACACCTGTTTGCACACTGCTTAGCAGTGTGCAAATGCGAGCTACATTCCTAAAGTCTGACAGATACTACTGAGTCTATGAAACACACCTGCTACTTAACTGACTCTGTGGTAGTATGTGTTAATGCATTTATGCTTTCCATTTTGGGCCCAGAAGCTACTGGGTCCTTCTCTCTCTTTTTTTTTTCTTTTCCCATGTTTGTGTGCTGCTCCACTCAGCACAAACATGGGGAACTGAGGAAAATGAATGCCAGGTTTGGCTGTGCTTATCTGGTGTATGAGAAGCACAGCAGTGTACAAACTGGAACCCAGGAGCAGACAGCCAAAAATAGAAACCAGAAGCATTCAATTAATACTACTGGGCATTGTGCAAACCTACTAAGCAATGCTGCATGACGGTTAACAGTGAGACCTTAAGAATGAATAGGAAAATAGGCAATATCATGTGACTAATACTGTGGCAGCAGCTGTAAGTGCAGGGCTGGACTAAAGATGGCATTGGGTTCTAGTAAAGAGTGTGCAACCTTTGTTTTACTGTTATAACATTGCAGTTTATATCAATGAACTGCAACATAGGCAAGTGTTTTCTTAACCTTGTAGCAACAGCTGTAAAAGTAGGACTGCCATACATGTGGTCCTGGGTTCAAATACAGCATATGCCATACACGTTTGCTGTTGTTGCACTTCCTATTACAGTAATTCACTCTTATAACACTTGACATAGTGTAGCTGATATTAATTATATGTATAAGGGCTAAGACACTAATATTGTGTCAATTATTTCTTTATTTATCTATGTATTATCACATTTATTATTAAATGTATGACTGTGGGTATACTGTGTACTATGCTCATACCTCTCAACCTAGAAACATCAAAAATCTGGACAAGGCCCATGAAAAATAGGTACAAATCTGTACGCTGATTAACATCTAATTTGCATACATAATTATGTAACCACACCCACTCTAATGGAATTGTGGGATACCAACTTTCGAACGCAAATTGAAGAACAGACAACCAAAACATGGCACCAGACCAGAGTCTCCCTGCAGCCATTCCAGTGTCCTGTTACCTGGCTATTTTGCCTCATTTACCATAAACACTAATGTATGCATACTGCTATACTTCTACAATGATTTGAATTTTATTTTTACATTTTACAGCACAACAATGCAGAAACACTAAAATACATCATCTGGTAAACAAAATACTGTTTCACAATGAAAATAGGCTTGACATTAAACTTTGCCCTTGAAACTCACATTCATTGAAACAGCATTGGAATCCACACCACATCCAAAGAAAATGCATCTGGCCAGTGGTGGATAAAGATTACCTTTGGGCTGTTTTCAAATCATTGGCCCCTTGCACACAAAACAAGATAACATACATGTGTTCTTTTCTTTACACACCTTCCTGACTTTATTAAATTATATTCTTTGTATAATACAACACACATTAGAGCGCATTTTAAATTTATTGTTTGAACATTTTACCAGTAATCTTTACTGTAGGCAATGAAACAAAACACATGAACCAATAATGACAAAACTGCCCAATTCAGAACTTTTCCATCATAAAAGCCTGCTTCCACACCCACACTATAAATAGAATGAAAGTAGTGTAAGCCATAGGCATCTTGCACAGCGTTTCGCACTTATTTTCAATTTCATTTTTTGGGGGGGGAGGGGGACAAAAGGTCAAAAACCAGGGACACATTTTAAACATTGCTTGTATAATTTTGTAAAGTTGTTAGAATAAAATGTTGTGCTACCATCATGCATTTCACTGGCAGGTTTTGAACCCAGGACTCTATGCACTACATTTAGAACAACATACCAGTACACAATATATATTTTGAATACAGTAAGGTAATACTACAGACAAGGCAAAGCAAATAGGGAAAATATAGTACAATAATGCAAAAGTGGCAAAAAGGGCAATTGCAGTACAAAAAGGTAATACAGAAGTGGGAAAAATGAGGGATGATGAAAAGTAAAGAAACAAGAGAGAAGGGGAATAGTAAGACAAAAGACAGTGGAAATGAATTAGAAGGGCTAAAATGAAAAAAAGTATAATTAGGACTATTTAATTAGAGCTCACATGAAATGCAATAAACAAAAGGAAATGTAGGGAAGAGGGAGAAAGAAAAATGATAAAGAGTTTAATGCTGGAGCAGTTATACATGGGGAGAAGGGCGGGAAGTTGAAAGCATGAAGAAGTACTAGATGCAAAGGGTTAGGAATTTGGAAGTAGGAAGAGGTGATAGAAGGGAGGAGAGGCAATTAGAGGACTGGAAGTTGAAAGCAAAAGAGGTATTAGAGGGAGGAAGCATAAGAAGGAGATAGGAGTAATGCACTCTGGATTGGAGCAGGAGCAGATTCAGGATTTTCTTAAATATTCTTTTAATGAGTGTCTGAAAGAGGACAGGTTAAGGTTAGTTCTGATAGCTGAAGGTAGTGGGTTCTAAACTTTTGCTACTGAGTGGGAATAAAGGCTTTAGCCAGAGGACTTGGTGGGTTTAAAAACGGTGAGAAGTTGTTTGTCTTTTGATCTGAGAGTTCTGTTTGTGAAGTTTTAATTTTCTCTGCAGTTTAGAACTGAAGACAGAGACAGTATCTTACACACTGACAGAAAGTACAGTAGAGTCATCAGCACACTGAATTAGTTTGGCATCACCACAGTCCTCCGGCAATGAAAAGTAAAGGCCCAAGCACTAAGCACTATAGAACATGTTGGTCACAAGCAGGGTGAAGAAGCATTGTTTCATTTGCTGGATTGTGCCCCATCTCCAAAGTAGTTAGTGGCGTCATCCTTGCAGTTTGTAAGTAAGCCCATATTAGGCTGAACTGAATATTCCTGAATGCTGTGATCTTCACCCTCTATTTCTGCAAAATTTTTAATAGTTAAGGCAAGAGAGCAATTTTGTGATAGTAGCTGAAAACAGTTGAGGTACAGCCTGTATGATAATGTACCACAAGTGTGTTTTCCCCACATTGCAAACACCCTTCCATCTTTGATCAACAGGGTAAGCTAAGGACCTAATTGTATATTTCAAAAGTTCTTGGGGGTAAATTGTCAGTGGATGCTGATCTAGGTTTCAGTTTGCAATGGAGTTTACAGACTATGCAAGGCATTATAGTATGAAATATAATAACAGGGCACTGCCAGTGAGATGGTGAAACAGTGATATACTGATAATCATTACTGGAAATTTGTTGAACTGAGACCCTTAAGTGAATTTCAAAGAGGGCAGCAACATGATTATTGTTAAGTTGAGGATATGGAGAAGCGGAAGACAGATAGCATTTAGGAACTGATCAATGGCATTCTGAAACTTTTTTGGGGTTTTTGAGAATTGTTTATATTGATTGATTTATTTTGCTAGAGTGTAAGGAGAGCATATCCTGACTTCTTGCCTCACAAATTACTGGAGGTCAGCAGGTAGTTTTGTCTGGTGGTAAATGGCTCACAGATAGTCTCCATGTTACATAACAGCTTAATTTTCTTGAGTGCTCCATAGAAGATTGCAAGTTCTAATTCTACAGTTCTAACGCAGATTCAAAATGTGAAGGGGGGGGGGTCTTCTGAAAGCTATCACTGAAAAGCTGTACCATTTCATCATTTCTGATGTCAGATCAGAGAAGCCCACATTACACACAGTATAGAATTATTGTAATAATCAGGACCAAATGTCTTTATATTTCTAGAATATCAGAAGCATTGATTTTAAGGATTTAATTTTGGTAGTTCTAAAAGAAATGCAAGCAGTTCACAAGCCTAGCAGCAACGCATTAGCATTTGAAATGTACATCAGCACACCAATTTTGTTATTTATATTAATACACCAGGAATATATAACTTAGCAAGCCTCATGCATTTTGCAAAGTGTTATTATATTGTGAGTTATCCTTGTTGTGTACAGAGGTCTAAAAATACACACACACACACGCACACACACACACACACACACACACACACACACACACACACACACACACACACACACACACACACACTCTTACCCTGAGTAGTGCTCGGCTCTTCTGTTCCATCTTCATGTTGCTGCTGCCGTCATTAATCCCGAGCACATCTCCGTTTCAGGGCTCGCTGTATCCCCCAGCCTGCTACCGCCATTAATCCGGGATCCATGGGCTTGCTATATCCCCGGCTACCACCATTAATCCTGGCTCCGTGGGCTCACTATATCCCCGGCCCTTTTGCTGCTGCCATTAATGAATCCATTTCAGGGCTCGCTGACTGTATCCCCGCCTCTTCTGTTCCCCATGTTGCATTCCCGCCGTTAACTTAACCGCCAGCCAGCCGGAAATGATGATGCAAGCTCCTTGAGCTCAATTCCGACTGGCTGGTAGCCTGACGGCACTGACGTCATTGCGCACGTGATGACGTCAGCTCCAACAGCGCAAAAATTTTAAAAAAGAAAAAAAAAGAAAAATCGGAAATGAAGGGATGCCACTCGGGAATCGTGGCACCCCTTCATTTGGACCCCAAAACTCGGTAAAAACCGAGTAATTCGGAATGGTTGGGAGGTCTGACTATGCTGCTGTAAGTATATTTCTGCTTTCTGGACTAGTATGGTCTTCAGATTTGACTAACACACTTATACAAGTGCCGGTACATCAAATAACCTTAAAATTGCATTGTCTGTGTGATGATGCACAATGCGCAAAAATTTCCAACAGTGTGTACACTACCAGTAAAAGCAATAACTGGAATTAGTGGAAAATCATCAGTCTCCATTGCTCTTGATCTATGGAAGACATGGCAGGTGTTCATGAGAGGGTGTGAGAGTTAGGGCTCAGAGATGGGCTGTCCAGGAGTCCAGGATTTTTGTTGGACTCCTACTGAAACATCACAATGCCAGATTGCTGCAAGGGGACTATTCTGGGTCCCAGTACAAGTCAGAGGCTTGGGATAGTTTGGTTGGGGCTGTAACCAGTGCCACCAGTATCCCCCACCCTGGTGACCTGTTTTAGTGACATACATCGGAGGAAGAGGGGTATCCTTGAGACTTGGATCAAGGAATTTAGGCTAGAGGACATCCCACATATGTTTAAGTATCAACTACAGAGAGTACTTGTAAGGCTTAAAAGCTGAACATAGGCTAGACTGGTATTCATAATGGCATTTTTTCCACAGCTGCCATGGAGAGGGAGTGCATGTTAGGACCCATGCAACTAGATCGGTGAGAATGCGGGAGGCATGTGGTATGTATGCAGCAGAAGAGTAGTGTTATTGTAGCATTAAAAGTTAAAGATAGTTTTTCTGGTATTTTATGCAGTTGTATCAAATTGAGCATGCATATCTCAACTGTACAAACATGTATGCATGCATTAGTCTGTAACACAAACAATGATGGCTTGTTTGGTATTTTATACAGTTGTATCAAATTGAACATGCATATTCCTACTCTAAAAACATGTCTGCATGCATTAGTCTGTAGCACAAACCATGAGTACAATATTGTACTTTAGTCTGAGCTGGTGGGTTCAAATTCCACACTTTCTAACTATACAGTAACTGTTAATTCTTCAATTATGTGTATCCTAAATATAAAAGCTGTATACCAGCGGCACACATGCCCTGCTGCAAACTATAATCTGGATAACTGAAGAACTCATATATGCAAAGTTTGCACATGTAAAGGAGTAATTGCTGCAATCTGTAGTATAGTGTGCATCTGTTAGGAGCTGGTAGCCTTAAAAGTAACAAGTCATCTGTTAGGAGTGGTAGTCTTAAGAGTTAAGGTTAAGATAATAGAGTCAGATAATTATATTAATACATTTTACATTACACATGAAGGCACTAAGCTTATTTCTTTAGTTTTTTTTCTCTCACCTAAAACCTTATCTCTCTTTTTTTTTTTTATTTTATTATGTGTCATCAAAATGTGCCCTCATCATCCAAGTGTAACACATCACAAAATGTTCCACAGCACAGCAGGGTAGGCCTGCCCCCACAAGATACTCCTGCCCCTACTTCACTGGCCCCTGCACTGTTGCCCAGCACATCTGGGAACAGATCTGACAGCACCATCTCTGCTGCCCCTGCACTACCTGCCCCCTCAGGTAGTTCTGCCCCAGAGGATAGTCCAGTAGTTCCCTCCAGGAGCAGTGGCATGGGTGCTAAGTTTACCAACCATGCTGAACTGCCAGGGATGGTACATAGGGTTGTGTGTTGCACTGTTGGTGCATGCCTAAGCCAGATAGAGGGGCTGATCTCTCTCATTTTACATAGGACCAGTAGGAGGAGAAGGCAACATTGAGAGCCCTAGCCAGTGGCAGAGTGAGATGATAGTGATGACAGTCCTGTGGGTGAGAATTCAATTCTCACTGCCAACCAGCTTGATGTCCATGGGTTCTAGATGTCCCCACCCTTACCCCATCCATGACATCCACAAACCTCTTGTGTCCATCACCATCCCTGTGTCTTTGTCTTGTCTTGTCTGCAATTGCTTCCTCACCTGCCCAACTTACCAGATCCAGACATATCTATGTCCCTTCCCCAACTCTTCTCTCTCTCTCCAAATAAAAAGGCACCTGTTCCACAAAAAAAAAAAAAAAAAAAAAGTTGTCCCATATGTAGCTCTCCATTTTAGGTCTCCATTTTCAACAGGTGTCTTCTTGACAAACTTGATTTGATCCAATTGGCTATGCAACATGATTGTGTTATGGTCACCCCTTTCTCTGTAGCTGACAGTCCAAATTCAACTAATATTCTGCATATATAATCAGCCTTTTCTACTGAAGAAATGGATAGCTATGGTTCTTTCCTACCTCCCTCCTGCACTTTCTTGTATTGTTTCCCATTTGTTCTTCCCCCACTTGCTCCCCATTTCACCACTGTCCTATCTTCCCCCTTTATTTCTTTAATGTATTATTGCTTGATGGTGCACATCATGCACCAATGTACACCAATGGTAAACCAAAAGTAGTTAAAAAGTATTAGATACAGCTGTATTCTAACCCAGTGCCACCTCTCTCCAAAACAGAATGCATCACTGCATTAACACCTGCTGCCACAGAGTCAGTTAAGTAGCAGATGTATTCCACAGACTCAATACTAACTGTCAGAATTTAGCAATGTGGCTTGCATTTGTGCAGTGCTTAGCAATGCACAAACAGATGTATCTCACTTGTGTATATACTTTGCTATGCATCATGCAAACTCGGTATTCCTTGCACTATGCAAATGTGTATATTATGCTGTGTTTCTGTTGTTTGCTGTCCACTTCCTTTGTTTGACATGAAAGTACATGTAGAAACATTACAAACTGAGGGCCATATCTAACTGTATGTCATATATTTAAAATACATCTATGTGTTGGCACCCCCCAAGCACTACAACTCTGGGGTCTCAGTTCTTTTTCTAAACATATATTAACCACACTACAAGATACAATATCAAATGTTATGTGCTGTGCAATGCACTTCAATCTGGTAATGGGCAGAGCTACTACTGACTCATACACCTAAAATGTTTAATCTGCATAGCTACTGCAAGAATAAGAATGGACCATATCCACAGGGACAGAGGTGACCTTCAACATACTTCGCCCTACCCATTTTGGGTTTGGCAAGGGTAGATCTTGCTAGCTGCCCTTTGTGGACTTTTTGGATACTGACCCCAAAGACCTTGGATGAGGGATAACATAACATATCACATATTTTGAGTTATCCAAGGCCTTTGACACTATCCCCTATTTATGTCTCATAGTGAAGATCTCCCATCTGAGATTAGGCCATACAGTACCAGATGGAGAAACAACTGGCTCAACAACAGAACACACAGTCTCAAAGTTGGTGACTGCACTGCCACCATTAGTCCATTCACCAGTGGAATATAACAAGGATCTGTGCTGGGTCCTCAACTGTTTTGGAAATACTTCCCTGAAACACAGGCAACAGTAGATGGCCTGTAGTTTACCAAGTTTGCAGATCATTGTTATTTGGGCACACTTATATAGAGTCCCCTGGTGTTGGTGCCATAGTACAGTAGGGGCTAACACAGACTGATGATTGGTGGCAAACACATGGACTGAACTTTAAGCATACAATGACTCTTTGTCGCCTTTGTCAATGAAGTATCCTACTTATTATGATATACATATCACTCTCCTAAGCTCAAACACAGTGTTATGAAACTTGAGAACACATGCTGATAACAATCTGCACATTCATCACTGTGTGCCCATAGTGGTGACACGCACAATCTGCATTGCACACATCATAAATATGGACATCACATCCAAGACCAGGGTAGTTATATCTCTGCTGTACTCTACCTTTATCACACCAATAATGGGGTATAGTGCTCACATCTCTCTCTACCTCATCAGACACCTGCAGCAATTGGAGAGAACAAAGGGTTGTGCCTGGGAGACTGACAGGCCTCCAAACAAGATATACATGGAAAGACTGACATACCTTTCACTGTACTCAGTATCATGAAGGCTGCTGAGTGGTGACCTATGGCTGCCCTGCACAACAGTCTCAGTCCCTTGTTCTGTAAATGATGGACATCTGCAATTCAAATGTGACAACTATAATTTGCCCTAGGGTTCTCAACTTAGCCTATGACATAAACACAACATGCTGGGGAGACAGATATATCCCACAACAATTCACACTCTTCTGTAATAGTTTCCCCTTGCATGTGAAGCACTGCTCCTCAATGAAATGTTCAAGCACAAACTTCATACTGGTTTGGTGATTGTAAAATAACCTCTTGGCTGACACCTATGTCCCTCATGGATGGGGCCAGCTGGTGCTACTCACAAACATGCTGCACTAAAAATGACCATCCAACTATGCTCAATAATGGTACTTGCGTTTTTACACAGCTAAGCTTCTGAAGATCCTAGTGCTATTAGGCTAGTAGCCTCATATGAACCTATGAAGCTATGTGCCAGTGCAGGCCTCACAAACTGTCAACTACATGACTTACTGATGTCATCTACTATAAGTTCACCTACACTCTTGTATAAAACAGGCTTGTGCTGTGGCACATGAGTAACGTACTGTGCTCTGTAGTCTGTGTACTTATCTGTCGGGTGGGGTGGGGGGGTTTGTTCTCACTGCAGTCATCTGTATGTGTATGTGTGTGTTTTACTTTAGACAGCAGAGCAGATGTGTGCATCCTACTTCTTCAATTAAAGAAATTCCCAGTATTTTGATACTTCACAAAAATAAACCAGTAAGGCACTTAACAGATTGAAAACATCAGGAATGAAACAAAACACTTTAGCATAGCAATATTTTAATCTCCACTTTTGCCTAATGAACTTCATCAGAATAATAAAATGCAGTCACCATTTTTAATGTATACACACTCTAAGCCAATAAACATCAATTAAGTAATCCCTAATTACAGTATAATTTAATAATTAAGCTATACAATTTTTTTCTAAAATGCCAACTAAAGGATATTATTTAAAAAAATATAATACTTTCAACCTCCAGTCTTTTAAGAAACATTTAATGATAATAGCACCAGTAATTCATGGTAAACAATCAGCCCCCAGCCTTAATTGCCAAATGGTCTCTCTTTGCTCAAACTTATTTTTTAAATTCCCCCCTTTTCTGTCCATACCAACTTGTTCTATCACTGTAAACATACATTTTTTGAACTTTTACATTCAAATGTATGTTTGCATAAATCATTTTTCTCATTTTTGTTTTTATTGCATACAAATGCTCTTTAATTCTAATCTCTAAAGTTCGAGTTGTCATACCCACACAATATACATAGCAGCTTGTACAAGCACTAGTATATATCCCACCCTTTGACTTACAATTAAAAACCTGAGAGATCTCAATGATGTAGTTAATATGTTTTAAACTTACACATGGTTCCTCCATAATAAACCTACATATCGAACAATTCCCACATTTATACATTCCTTTAGCTTTAGCTGACAAATGTCCCATGCCTGTTATTTTGGTGTTATCCTTTTGAAAATTATTTTTAAGATTATATGTATTTCTAAATGCAAACGTAAGTCATGTACCAATGCTTTTGACCAAATCTAAGTTTCCCTCTAACATTTTCTAGTTGTTGTTAGTGATAGAACATATTTCATGACTGTTAACAGTCATATCTATATTACAAAATATCAGATTTATGTGAGAAAGACCTTCCCTGCTAGGTTTTTGGAAAGGTTTTAATAATATAGGGGCATAACCACTTTCTCTCTTTAGTCTTACTTCCTCTGCTGTGTTATTAAGCATATCAATGTTACATCCCCTATAACAAAATAAATCAGTAATCAATTTGATTTCCTCCTCAAAATCTCTATTCTCAGAAGTCATTCCAGAAGCTCTTATATATTGACCCCTGAGTATATGCGATTGCTTTGGAAACTTAGATAATTATTACTTATAGTACTTTTCCTATGAATTTTACTATTAAATCCTTTTGGGGTATCATTCCATTTAAGATGTACATGTAAAAAGAAGCATCTAACCCAGATTCTCCCAATGTAAACTTCAGAAATTCTAAATTCACATTCATGGTTTCTATCAAAGCTGGAGCGTCAATATTCATGCCTTCTATAATCATAAACAAATCATTCACAAACATATTATAATATACCAGTCTATAAGTGTTGGCCATGGGTTTAAATATTACATGTTCCCACCAGCCAAGAACTAAGTTTGCAAATATTAGTACTACTGAAGAACCAATGTCCACTCCTTTTATTTGTTTATAAATATTGTTGTTAAACAAAAAATAATTATTCTCTAAAAGGATTTCCAACAAACTGCAATAAAAATTAATATTACAACTGTTCAGACCACTAAAATTGCTTAAAACTTCCTAACACATTTAACACCCATGTCCTATGAGATGCTGGTAAAACGTAAACATATGTTTACGGTCCGCAAATGTTCTTATCAGACGTAAACTCATAACCATTTGTAAACTCTCTGATCTTGTCAAAAACACAGGGGATCTCTTATGTAAGAGGTTAATTCCTGCACCAAGTGATTCAAAACATGATTTAATAACAAACAGACACCTTCTGTGACATAAAATGGAGCTGAAACAATAGATCAAAAAGTTGGGTTCACAGAATCTTTGTGAATTTTGGAAATGCCAAGCAAGATATCTAACACTGGTTTCTCTATCAATAAAAATGATTGTTTAGCAGGAATTAATAGTATTATTAACATTAAATGTTTCTTAAAAGATCAGAGGTTGAAAGTATTATAAAATGTTTTTAAATTATATGCTTTGGGTGATTATTTAGAAAAAAATTATAGTTTAATTATTATGCCTCAGTGGTTTATTTGTGTGTTATTTCAAGTTATCACTATTGGTTTGTGCTGTTGTTGGTTTATTAGTATTTTGATACTTGCCCATGGCTACACATCCATTTCATGCAGGCCTTCCAACCTCTTGTCTCCCGCATGGCCTGATGATGTCATCTACTATAAGTTCACCTGCACTGATGTATAAATCAGACTTGTGCTATGGTGCCTGTGTAATGTACTGTGTATGTAGTCCATGCACTTAGGGGTTCTGTTCTTAGTACAGTCAACTGTGTGTGTGTGAGCTGTTGTTGACATTACAGAGAGCATTTTACACCAGCATGTTGGATACTGTAATCTTCTCCTCAACAGACACTGCTGATGTTATCAGCTATAAAGTGTTGTCTGACATACTCCAAATCAGACTTGAACTGTGGTGCTTTCATAACATACTTTGTTCTGTAGTCTGTGTACTTAGATTGGTAGGGGTTCTGTTCTCACTGCAGTCAAATGGATGGTTGTGTTTGTGTGTGAGCTGTTGCTTGACAACACAGAGAGCATTTTGCACCACTGATGTCATCAGCTATATCAGAGTTTTGGATATGCAGTACTCCTACCAGGGCAGGGACAAAGGCTGGCATGGAAGTCAGGCAGAAGTCACTTCATCCTATAAAATAAAGTTCAGAGTGACATGGCCTTCAATCTAGCCACATACGTCATGGCATGGTGTGCAGGCCCTGTGTTATCTTGCTGAGAAAGCCCTGCGATCTTTCCACCTGCTACGTGTCTGGTGAAGTACATATAAAATAGAGCATTATACTCTATTAGTGTTGTAATGAGGTTTGACTACAGTGCTGTCATACAATCCTAAGATATCAATATGACGTCATGACTTAAGATGTTCACAACATAGGCTTTCAATAGCAGTGTGGACAGTTGATGGTCAAAGTTTAGATTGTTATCTAAATGTATTCCCAGTGCTTGCATCACTTGGGTTTGTATAGCAGACTGTTGTCCATGCTGCGATTAACATGGAACTCCACTTTTCAGACAGACATTACAAACACACATTTCTGCATTTATTTGTAGATCATGTGCCTCTATTACCATTCAGTTGTGTGTGTCATGTCGTCTTGTACTATGTTATCACCATTGGTGGAATGAATCAATGATTGCAAACAATATGAAATAATCAGCAAACTTGGTAAGGCAGAGACCATATACTTTAGTCTGAACTGTCGAGAAATACAATTCAAACAGTGAAGGGACAAGATCATATACCTGGGGTTTGCCAGTGGTGACAGATTTACTGGTACAGGTTGATTCACGAACTTTCACATGATGTGTTCCATCAGTGAACCAGTTGCTTACCCATCAACTACGTAAGGTTTAATCCCCAGCTTGGGGGTTTTCCTCAATGATACCTGCATGTGTGATTGTGTCAAAACCCTAGGCCAGATCACAATAAGCACAATGCACTGTCTTATCTTCATCGAGGCTTATCACATGGAATCAATGTACTGTGACAACATCACATGTGATATGACCCAGGACACCCACCTTCCTGATATGGTTGAATATACAGTTCAACACACACTGCACAAGGCCTATGTTCCCATGCAAGGGTGTACATCAACATGCATCCACCCGAGTTTGGGGACAGGACCTGGATGCATGCATGTATGGAGACATCCTGACTCTCCTCAAAGGTGAGGTAGACCAACTTGTCATCATGGTCTTCTACATGTATACTAATAATATTCCAGGTGTGTGCAACAGACTTGTGTGAGTTGTTACAGCTACATCAGATCCATTGCTACTGATAAATGTCTTCAAAGAGGTCATCGAGGGCACGCATGATGACAACAGTATCATTGTGTGGAACTTGAACAGGTCAAGGCATTTGATAAATCCGCACCGAGGTATTCAATCAGCACTGTTATATGTGGCCATGAACAGCTATATCATCAAGTGAGTAGACCACTGTATGACATACATTGCATCTCACTATGTTAAAATGTGTGATGTGACATATATCTCAGGTCCACTAATCAGGTCAGTACATCAGGGGTGTCTGATAGGCCCTTTTCTGCCCATTAGTTCAGTGATGGACATCACAGGTGACATACACTTGCTGTGTCCAAACATCTGCCTGAAGGACTACAGCTTGTGTGCAATCATTGACTCCAACTGTGATATTAGTATAATACAGACACTAGCAACACAAACCAGAGACTGCTGCCACAGCCATGACAACACCTGCATTAACGAGACATGTGGAGGGATTTGTTGAATCAGGAAACAGACACACCACCCAAATATAATGTGGACATCACACCCTATAATCAGACCTATAGGTATGTGATGTGTCCTGGGGTACTGCTTAAGTGCTACATCCACCAACATGTGGTCACAGTGCTGACTACTAAAAACAAAAACAAAGTGGCTGTAGTACCCTCAAACAAAATTATTTAATGCTAGCGCTTACGTTTAGATAAATTTCAAAACTTCTTCAGACATCATATCCCAACATGTAATAGTATGTATAATGACAATAATTAGCCTTAATTGCCCAGCAATTGATACATTTGACTAAATAATGGTTGAAATTATACATACTAAGATTTTATTCACCTCAAAGCACAAACAACTATCTAATAGCATAATTATTAAAAGAATATAAAAATACAGATAAAAACATGAACACATATAAATGTCTAAAAATAAAAAAACACTATGTATAAAGTATAAATGTATATGTATGAAAATAAAAAAAAATCCATTAGGTAAAATATGTTTGTCTTTTATCTATTCAGTGCTTTAAGTTTCAAAATGCACATAATAGAAGCATATTCATTAAGCCCTGGAAAAATACGAGCAAAAGTACGAATTTGCCATAATAGTTCATTTTCCTCGAGCTAAAGTTGCCAGGGACCCCTCTGATATTATGTTTTTCTTGATGTAAGATGGTAAAAAGAAACCTATGGGTAGGGTAATCCAAGGTATGCCTGGCAAATGCATTGTGTATTTCCTTTATTGATATGGCATATGTACTCATATATTCTTTGTCTTAAAGTTCTCTCTGTTATCCCAATATAAAATGATTGGCACTGTTGACACAGTGCTACATAAACTATTGCTTTAGATTCGCAATTATATTTCATGTTTACTTGATATTTTTTACCTCTTATATTAAACATGTGCCCAGTTTTAATGTGCTGGCATTGATTGCAGCACCCACATTTTAACACCCCCCTATTTTTAACTGCCCTACTTTGTAGTTCTACCAGATTATTTAAATTTTGCCCTCGTCTGTATGATATATGCAAAGACTGGTCAACCTTTCTATTAATATGTGTGTCTTTTAAAATCAAAGACCAATTTTTGTATAATATGTTTGAGACAAATTTAGCATTAATTGAATATGTGGTTATGAATGTAGGACCAGTGCAAGCCAAATTATTACTTGCCGTAGTGGTATTGGTGGTATCCATGTTATCGCATATAGCTTCTGGCAAATTGTACCCTTTATTCACTATAGGCCGAAAATGGCCATTCTTTCTTTTATTTAATACTTCCTTACAAATCTGATCAAATAGTCTCACGGGGTATCCTCTGCTCATAAACATATCTCTAAGAAGTCTACATTCTGCTTCTAAGGACACCATCCTGGCAGCCCTGATCAACTGTCCCTTCGTCACCACTTTCTTTTGATGAAAGGGATGACTGCTGGAAAAATGTAGGAATGTATTTGAGTATGTGGGTTTTCTAAAAATTATGGTTTTATATCTATTGTGGGCTCTGTCTTTAGATATTAAAACATCCAAGAAATTGATAGTATCGACTGCAAACTGATAAGTGAAGTCAAGAAAATCAGTAAGCTGTCTGATTTGATCAATAAAGGTTAAAACAGTAGTAGCATCACCTTTCCAAATAAAAAACATATCATCCTGGTACCTCGTGTACCAGGATGTATATGTTTGAAAAAGGTTATTCATGATCCTCCTATCCATCCTTCCATTTTAATCAGTAGTAGAGGTGATTTTAAAGTGTTTAATTACACCAGCTTCAGTGTTAATATTCAGTTTATTGATTTTCTGTCTAAAGGACTATCGTTTGTCCCAGACAAAAAAGCGGATTTGGCAAGAACGATCTTAGACTTGAAAACTTTTGTTCGGAAACTTAACCTTATTGTTCTTATGGGTAATACTCCTGGTTTAACTAGTGATTTAAGAGTCTCTAGTCTATTTAACCCATCATTGCATCCAACTTTGGTGTTATTTGAACGCATTTATGAAATGGATTTACGTGTGTATTTACTGGGTGATAACACCAATAATGTGCATGCTAATATGACATCTGAAGAACATGAATTTCTACTATCTCTTAAAATGCGTGGCATTAGAGTAATGAAGCCCGATAAGGGTGGAGGACTAATATTTATGCATGAAGATGATTATCAACAGAGAATGTTGAATGTATTAGATAGTGACCATTATTGTGTAACTAGTATCAACCAGGTTAATATTGCATATAAGAAAATACATGATATTATAAACAATTTATTCCTTGAAGGAAGCATTTGTCTAGATATCTTGCACTATTTGACCATGATAGCACCAAGGATACCTATGATTTTTGGTTCCCCTAAAATACACAAGAATGTATCTAACCCACCCTTAAGACCTATAGTTGATGGGAGGGGGTCAATCACATACGCTAGTGCCAAATATGTGGACAATAAGCTCAAACCAATAATCAAAAGTGAGACACAAAACTACCCAGACTCATGGGGATTTTTGCATGGTATTAATAATTTGGAATTCAATGTAGATTACATTTTTTATCAGTAGCTATAAAAGATCTATATACTGTTATCCCCCAAGAGCTGGGCTTAAATTGGATTAGAGTTTTACTTACGGACAAAGGGATAGACAATAATGACATATATGTCATTGAAACATTACTGTAGTTGGTTCTTTTTAACAATTTTATGTTGTTCAATGGCCAAATATATAAACAAACATCAGGTATAGCCATGGGCGCACCTTGTGGTGATAGTTTTGCTAAATGTGTATTAGCCTATTGGAAGCATGAATTCTTGTTTAAAAACACCTTTTTCAAACATATACATCCTGGTACACGAGGTACCAGGATGATATGTTTTTTATTTGGAAAGGTGATGCTACTACTGTTTTACCCTTTATTGATGAAATCAGACAGCTTACTGATTTTCTTGACTTCACTTATCAGTTTGCAACTGATACTATCAATTTCTTGGATGTTTTAATATCTAAAGACAGAGCCCACAATAGATATAAAACCATATTTTTTAGAAAACCCACATACTCAAATACATTCCTACATTTTTCTAGCAGCCATCCTTTTCATCAAAAGAAAGCGGTAATGAAGGGACAGTTGGTCAGGGCTGCCAGGATGGTGTCCTTAGAAAATGATGTTTTAGCAGAATGTAGACTTCTTAGAGATATGTTTATGAGCAGAGGATACCCCATGAGACTATTTGATCACATTTGTAAGGAAGTATTAAATAAAAGACAGAATGGCCATTTTCGGCCTATAGTGAATAAGGGGTACAATTTGCCAGAAGCTATATGCGATAACATGGATACCACCAATACCACTACGGCAAGTAATAATTTGGCTTGTACTGGTCCTACATTCATAACCACATATTCAATTAATGCTAAATTTGTCTCAAACATATTATTAAAAATTGGTCTTTGATTTTAAAAGACACACATATTAATAGAAAGGTTGACCAGCTTTTGCATATATCATACAGACGAGGGCAAATTTTAAATAATCTGGTAGAACTACAAAGTAGGGCAGTTAAAAATAGGGGGATGTTAAAATGTGGGCACTGCAATCAATGCCAGCACATTAAAACTGGGCACATGTTTAATATAAGAGATAAAAAATATCAAGTAAACATGAAATATAATTGCAAATCTAAAGCAATAGTTTATGTAGCACTGTGTCAACATTGCCAATCATTTTATATTGTGAAAACAGAGACAACTTTAAGATAAAGCATATATGAGCACTTATACCATATCAATAAAGGAAACACACTTAATGCACTTGCCAGGCATACCTTGGATTACCCTACCCATAGGTTTCTTTTTACCATCTTACATCAAGAAAAAACATAATACCAGAGGGGGACCCTGGCAACTTAAGCTTGAGGAAAATGAACTATTATGGCAAATTCGTACTTTTGCTCATATTTTTCCAGGGCTTAATGAATATGCTTCGATTATATGCATTTTGAAACTTAAAGCACTGAATATATAAAAGACAAACATATTTTACCTAATGGATTTTTTATTTTCATACATATACATTTATACTTTATACGTGGTGTTTTTTTTATTTTTAGACATTTATATGTTTTCACATGTTTTTATCTGTATTTTTATATTCTTTTGATAATGATGTTATTAGGTAGTTGTTTGTGCTTTTAGCTGAACAAAATCTTAGTACGTGTAATTTAAACCTTTATTTAGTCAATTGTATCAATTGCTGGGCAATTACGGCTAATTGTTGTCATTATAGATACTATTGCATGTTGGGATATGATGTCTGAAGAAGTTTGGAAATTTATCTAAACGAAAGTGTTAGTATTAAATAATTTTGTTTGAGGGTACTACAGCCACTTCATTTTTGTTTTTACTAGTCTTTTATCGTTTTTGTGGATTTTACAGTGCTGACTACTCCCTTGAATGCAACACAAATACTGTGTATGTGAAGGACATGCACATCAGAGGCCATAATAACTTCATGTTTCCCAGACTTCATCACACCAGTAAATGCGTACAATGCACCCTTCTTCATGTACCTCCCTATACATCTTTCAGTGATGTGTAACCAAAGTGTACCACCTTTGTCATAGTGCACTGTCACACAGCTTATTGGCCATGCCTAGGTATTCTTTCTGGGGAATATATATGATTGTCTGATGGTGAAGAACAACAATAGGTTAAAAGGTGTTCACTAGGCTAACAGCCACAAGGCAATTTTTAAGCCTAGCCATGCATCCCAAATCTCTGACAAGTTCTGATACCTTTGATAAATGTAAGCAGGGGCTTGGGAGATGAAACTTTTGCAAGCAGGGGCCTGGGAGATGAACCATTTACAGGTTGCCTGTGTTCATTAGAGATATAGATGCCAAACCAGGGATGAATTTCCTGTTGCCCATTCAGTTGTCCAAGTTGCACTTGAATTGAGTTAGGAAGGATCTCTGCTTCACGTAGATGGGGAGCCTGTTCCAAAGATGGGGTAGTTGCTGGGATATATACCTGTCTCTCCAGCAGGTCCTATTTATATCACAAGCAAGGTTTAAGTCTTTAGAATGGGTAATTATGCTGCTATTTATTTTGTGGATGTACAAGAGGTCCATCAGAGTGGGGTCTGACAAAACCTTGTATGCCAGGCATATATCTCCCCTCAAAAGCCTGGAGGAGACAGAATACAGGGACAAGGCCTTGAGGCAGTCTGCATAGGGTATGTTACTTAAGCCCTATATTCTTTTAGTGAGGAACCTCTGTGGATGTTCCAATTGTTGGATATGCCTGATTAGGTACATACCGAAGGGGACACTGTACACAATGACAGGTCTGATGAATGCATAATACAGTGGAACAGTGATTTCCTTGGACCTAGATGCCATACCTTTGTTTAGAAGTTGTACAACATAGAGTGATTTCCTCACTACTGTAAACATGTGATAATCAAATGCTAGATTACTGTCTATGTGTGTCCATAACTACTGGTTCAGCTGTAAGGTGTGTGCTGTCAATATGATAGTTACCAGGGGTGGATGATTTCCTGATGGATACTATTATGCATTTCTTGTCATTTAGTTTTAGTCCATGGCTCTGACACCAGTTTTTTGTCGGTGTCCGTCCTTCCTGGAGAACATTTGTGTCAGTGTGGGATTCAATGACAACTCCTAACTTGCAATTGAAATGTAATTGGCCAGATAAAGTTGACATTGGCCTTAACTTCAGAGAAGTAAGTGACAAAAAGGAGTGGTCTAAGGACCTATCCCTGAGGGACTTCACTTGTGACTGACCTCTTTGTAGAGGTGGACTCCCCATTTTTAACTTCATGGGTCCTGTCTGTGAGGCAGTTGGCTCTCCACTGGGTGATATATGGGTTAGTACATAACTTCTTAAGTTTGTCAACAATACCAGAGCGGGGTTGAAGGTAGGCAGTGTGAACCATTTTGCCCTCATCCATCGCTTTGGTGCCCTTCTAAAAGAAGTTCACCAGGTTGACTAGGCAAGATCTGCACTTGACGAAACCAAACTGGGCTGGGTCCAGTTTCTGGAGATTTACAATATCACTATTGATCATTTCCATGATAATTCTTTCCATGGCTTTACATATAAGACTAGTGAGACCTATGGGTCTGTAGTTTCCAGGGTCTATAGATGGGCTACCTTTGTGCAGAGGGACGATGTTGCTGTTCTCTGTTCATGAGGCATGAAGCCTGTTTGTTGGTCACAGTTAAATAGCAATCCCCAAGGGCCTGATAGGTCACATTCCATGCTATTTAGACAGCATCCTGAGATATTGTCTAGGCCCATTGATGCAGTGTTCTTGGCCTTAGAGAGTTGTTACACCAGATGCATGTGTGCTACCTGTTCAGCTTATGAACACAATCCATACATAGGTGTTTGACAAAATGAATGGCATGTATATCATTCGTGACAGTTTGGATTGTGGCATAGATATATGCCATGCACACAAGGCAAGTAGCCTGTATTGACCATATTGTCACATACTAGTATAACAGTGCCCCTCCTAACACCTCCTGCAGACACTACAGTACCAGGACAGTGTGCATGGTTACTCTCAGAGTGTGGATGTATCATAATAGTTGTCAGGTGTGTCTGTTCATACGTTCATAGGTGTGTATTGGCTAATGGCCCTGGAGCCTTTACAAGCCTAGCCCATAGGATTACCCTGGCATCGTGCCACCTGACTTTAGTTCCCAGTGCCTCTGTTGAGTACAGCCACTGGAGTGATCCACGTGGTGAACTTTCTATTTCATCAAGATTTCTCTTGAAGAGGGCCAGTGACATGCTCTGTTTGACAAGAATGGGAAATTTATTCCATAGCATGGGCAGTCTCTGCGTTATGAACCTGGTCCTCCAGCAAGTTCTGTTGATTGTTGTAATGAAATTGAGCTCTCTGGAGCATGTGGTGCGGAGAGATTGGGATTTCTTTAGATGTAGAATGTCTAACAGAGCTGGGTCCGACATGGCTTTGTAAGTCAAGCAGAGATCGCCTCTAAATAGGCAATATGAGACAAAGAATAGTTGGAGTTTTTTGAGTCTGTCCATATAGAACAAGTGTTTAAGGCCTTGGATCCTCTTTGTCAGATACTTTTGTGGCCTCACCAGTTGTTGCAGGTGTCTAGTGAGGTACATGCCAAATGGGGCATTGTACTCAATGACTGGCCTAATGAGGGAAGAGTAGAGGGAGACAATGACCTCTTTCATCCTGGATGCAAAAGACTTAGTAATGAGATGTGCCACATAGAAGGACTTTCTGACCACAGTGGCAATGTGGTTGTCAAAAGAGAGGTTGCTCTCAACCTGTGTTCCCAGATTACTTATAATGCCTTCTGTGTTCAGTGGACTACCATTGATGTGGTAATTCATGGGAACTGGGTTTTTCCCAAAGGGGATGATGACACGTTTTTTGGCGTTGAGCTTAAGACCATGGTTCTGACACCAGTCGTTGGTCTCAATGAGGCCTTTCTGTATGATGTCAACATCACTTGGGGAGTTAATAATGGCTCCCAACTTACAATCATCTGCAAACTTTGTCAGCTAGAGTCCCTTCATGTTGGCCTGGACTTCTGAGAAGTAGATACCAAACAGGAGTGGACCCAGGACTGATCCCTGTGGGACTCCACTCATTACTGGTGGGCAGTCTGACTTGAAGTCAGCTACTTTCACACTGTGGGTTCTATCTGTGAGCCAATTTGCAACTCACCTAGTGATATAAGGGTTGATGCCTAGCTTAGTGAGTTTTTCTATGATTCCTGAGTGGGGAATGGTATCTGAGGCCTTGGCCAGATCAAGGTAGGCTGTATGAACCACTTTGCCTTCATCCACAGCTCTGGTGACTGACTCGAGGAAGTTCACCAAGTTGAGCAGGCATGATCTTCCCTTCACAAAACAAACAGTGTGTGATCCAGAGTTTGGAGATTCCCTATAGCCTTGTTTATTAGGTCCATGATGATGCATTCCATAGCTTTGCATATCAGACATGTCAGGCTAATGGGGGAATAGTTCCCAGGCTCTGTAGTTGCTCCTCCTTTGTTGAGAGGGATGACTGTAACAGTGCGCCATTTGGTAGGGACAAAGCCTGAGGTGAGGCTGTGATTGAACAGGGCACACAGGTGAGGTGCCAGTTCACTCTGTAGTTCATGTAGAACACAGCCAGGGATATTGTCAGGTCCCATAAAAGCTATATTCTTGGCCTTGGACAGTGCTGTTTTAACCTGTGCAGCAGTAATACTGGGAGCCTGGCAATCTACTGGTATTATGATTGGTCCTTTGGGGGGATAGGGGTAAAGTTGGCACTGAATCTTTCAGCCAGTATATTGGCAATATCTGTTGGCTCGGTATAGGAGGTACCATTGTGCAGTACCTCAGAGCAAATATGGGTATTGCTGTGGATATTCTTTACATAACTATAGAGGGCCTTGTGGTTGTCTTTACCATCTGCTGCCATTATGTTTTCATAGCTAGATTTTGAGGATTTGATGAGGGATCTCAACTTTTTGTTGAGGCTGATAAGGGAGTTTATCTAGTCTTGGAACTTTGCTTTATTCCGCATCAGTTTCCTCCTTCTGTTGTAGAGTTTTTTTACGGCAGGGGACCAACAGACTGGCTTCCTTTTTTTGGAGGAGAGCACCTTGGTTCTATTGTGTATGGTGAGATCCATGCATTTGTGTGCGTGTTCATATAGTGCATTTGTGTATGATTCGGCAGTCATGCAACTATTCTCCATTTACATGGGTGCCGTGAAGTTAGCCAGCTCTGTTTTTAGGAGCCCAAAGTTATCTTTGGAGAAGTTTTTCATGGTGGTTACCTTTGCAGGGTGGAGGGGGGTGGATTTCAAAGGAGGAGTTGACTATTGATGTAGAGCAACAGTTGCCCATGTTAGTAATGACAAGGTCAAGGATGTTGCTACCACTAGTGAGGGTAAGAACGAGCTGGTCCAGGGCATTGGAATTAATGAATTCCAGGAAACGTTAGGTAAGTGTATTGGTACATGAGTAGTTTTCCCAGTTAATGGAGGGGTACTTGATGCAGGAAAAACAGAGTGAAATCCACACAGTGTTAGTGTAATAAAACTTATAGTCCATGCTTTCATAACCAAACTTCTTCAGAAGAAAATGTACATATGCAACATCACTTTTAAAAACAGTTTTGAAATACTTCTCTGCCAATGAACTAATTTTTCCACTTAAACAATTACACAATTATTCAATAAAATTTCTGAACTCATGAAGTTATTTCCTTATATAGACTCTACGGTCTTTCAAAAAACATTTAATGTTGACAGCATCATTTATACCAGGTTTTTTGTCTGAATTAAGTCTAATCTGCAATAAAGCCTCCTTTTGTTCAAGATTTGTTTTGAAATTGCCACCCCTGAAGTCGTGACTTCCTTGTTCCAGCACAGAAAACAAACATTTATTATATGTAGGACAGATGGTAGTATGCTTATAAAAAGCATTTGTCTTGTTTTCTAATGTTATAGTAATGTTCTTTTATTCTAGTGCATAGGGCTCTTGTAGTCATACCAATGTAGAACACAGTGTAATGTGCAAACATACCAATGTATACAACTCCTTTACTCTTACAGTTAAAATGTTCTGGAACTCTCAAAGTATAAGGTAGGTGATCTAAATTAACTAAAGGATCTTGAGAAATATATCTGCATATGCTACAATTCCCCACTTGTACAGGTTCCATTTTTTGTGTACTATTGGGACAATATCCCACTTTGCTTCTCTCTCTTTCAAAAATATTTTTCAAATTGTTTTGATTTTTATGTACAAACCTCAGTTGGGTCTATACAATAAATTGTAAATTTTATTTCTCTCTAGAATTTTCCAATTGTCAGAAATAATATTTCTGATAATACCACTGTCTACTGTCATGTCCAAACAGAAGTAATTACCAGCATCTGATGTATTCCTGTCTTGGTTCTGTTTTGTGTTAGTATTAGAAAACCCACACTCAAGGATAGCTGGAAAGTGACTGTCCCTGTTTTGTATAACATATTCAGCCTGCTCTTTTAACAGGGTCTTACTATACCCTCTTTCAACAAACAAGGTAACAATAAATTCTATTTCGTTCAAAAAATCACCCATTTCACTTGTCATTCAACTAGCTCTTATGAGCTGTCCTTTTGGAATGTTATTCTTCATATAGCGAGGGTGCATGCTGGTATAATGCAAGTATCTGTTGGTGAAAGTTTCTTTCCTAAAAATCCTACCTTACTAACTTATAAAGCTTAACGTCCCATTCCAGAATCACATCCAAAAAATGGACTTTTAGTCCCACATCCTCCAGGACAAACTTTAAATATCCTGACCTGGAATTAAGAGTGTCAACAAACCTTTGTACTTTTTGTGCATCCCCAACCATGACAAAAAACAAGCCCTCAATAAATCTCTTAAAAAAAAATAATCTGGTATTCCATGACTAGTGGTTCTAACACAGCACACTCCTAGTGACCCATCACAGTGTTCGCAAAGGATGGCGCTGTAGTGGACCCCATAGCTACCCCCCCCGTATTTGTTTGTATATTTTCGTGTTAAAAAATATATATGTTGTTTGGTAGAACATCTATTAATTCACAGTAAAATTGCTCTCAAAATTATTAAATGTGGAAAATTTGTTTAAATATTCTTTAACTTGTTCCACTCCTTCAAAGTGGGGGATAAAAGTGAAAAGAGATACAACATCAAGACTAAACATCACTTGTGTGGTGGGATCAAAAGCTGACACTAAAATAAGTTCCCTAATACTGTTTAAAAAGTCCCATAAATCTTTTTTTGAACAATAGGATTTAACTTGGATTCCCCCAATAAGGAAATACCTTCTGTGACATAATTTGGGGCAGATACAATGGGTCTGAATAGGGGACAAGTTATACTTTTAGGTGTTTTTGGAATTCCAGAGAAGGAACCTAGTTTGGGATTATCTATATGACAAAAGTCACAAAGGTCCTTCTCTAAATTACTGTTCATTAAACTCTCAAACAGAAAAGAGTAAACACATCTGTAGCTCTTAGCTACTTCCACCATGTCTGTTAGTCTGTATTCTAAATTGTTACCTAACATTTTCTCTATATGGGTAACATACTCCTCTTGGTTCATTATGACTAAGTTGCCCCCCTTGTCACTCATCATTACTCTTAAGTTACCATTCTCCTGTATTTCTTTCAGAGCTGTCTGTATTACATATAATAAATGTTTGTTTTCTGTGCTGGAACAAGGAAGTCACGACTTCAGGGGTAGTAATTTCAAAACAAATCTAGATAAAAAAGGAGGCTTTATGGCAGATTAGACTTAATTCAGACAAAAAAAATGGTATAAATTAAATGTTTTTTGAAAGACCGTAGAGTCTATATAAGGAAATAATTTCCTGAGTTCAGAAATTTTATTGAATAATTGTGTAATTGTTTAAGTGGAAAAATGAGTTCATTGGTGGAGAAATATTTCCAAACTGTTTTTAAAAGTGATGTTGATTATGTACATTTTATTGTGAAGACGTTTGGTTACGAAACGTGGATTAAAAGTTTTATTACGCTAACATTGTGTGGATTTCACTCTGTTTTTTCTGCATCTTCCAGTTTATTTGATTTTTTGTGGTTATTCAGAAGCATTTCTGCATTTTGGTGTTGTGGTTCCTGTGGCAGAAAGCAGAGGAGATTCGTTGATGGATGTCAGCATTCATTCTACACCAGGTGAAGGTGGACAGAATGTTCTGACTTCACTATTGAATACTATGAAAGACATTCAAAAGACTTTGCAACTGTTAATTCCAGAGAAGGTTAATACCATTCTGGCCTGGTCCAGCTCAAATGATGAGGTAGAGATGGTGGTAAATTTCAACATACATTCTGCTGAACAAGGTAAATGCTTTGAAGCTGTTTCCAAAATTAAGACTTATGATGACATAGCTTCAGTATTGAACATTAAATTGGATCCTTTTTCATCCTCTAAAAAAACTATTAACAGTATAGAACTGAATACTTACAGAGACATGTGTAGCAATTTGGGCAGACTGTTAAAGAAATATAAGAGTCTAGACTTGGAAAACAAATACTTTTCATGTTGTATAGAGTTGGGCATGGTCCCTAAGGGGCTGAGATTTTTTAAATGCCCAAATGGACTTGACAGCTCTGATTTTTTTTTGTTACACTAAAAGACTTCTTTAATAATGCCGGTCTTGAGTTACTGAAGTTGCTTACAGACAACTGTAAAATCATGACCGGGGTAAGAGAAGAAATCTGTAAAATAGATGAAATCTTGCTTAAGGACTATCATAGCAAGATTGCGGAAAGGGTTGAGTACCACAGACTCTTCCCTGAATTACAGAAACATGAAGAGGTTATAATCGGACGTAAAAACCACAAGCTTAAGCGAGATGCTGCTGTGTGTGAAAATGACACAGCATATGTTGATTTTTGTGTGTTTAATAAATGCACAAATCAGGACAAATTTATAGTACAAAATAATCAGACCAAATGTTTCCCCTTTAAGAAACACACCAGTGAAGTCCGCTCCCCTAGAATCAAGAACCTTCAAGTTACATCAGATGTCAGAAATTTAAATAGGGACGGAACCAGTGTTTCTGTAACAGATATTGTGGAAGCAGGAGCTTCTAGTGTTGGCAGTGGGCTGTTTGTAAACAACTCTGCAATAACCAATGATGAAAATGTTGGTGGGGTTAGAACCAAGACTTTTTTAGCCGAGGAGAAGGAGGGCAGGAGCCAGAGAATGTGCACATTAAGGAGAAGAGAATGAACCATGTCAAATTCTTCCACGGACAATTAAATAAGTATTTTGTACCTGTAAACAATGTTATAAACCTATTGACTTTTATTTTAAATGAAAATCATTTAAACATTTTAAATTTTGGCTTAAACTTTGTACCCTCAAGGAGGGCAAACATAGGAAACACTGTGTTAAGCCTTAAAAAATATACTAGGGCTTTAAAATTGAATTATGTATTTAAAGATATTCCCCAGGATTCCTGAAGCTTGCGCCAGGCGCAGGCGTAGCGTAGGCGGTATAACGCCAAATATGGCTGCCGAGCAATTCAGGTACGATCCAATTCCATGTGCACTACCAGTGTAGGCCAGATCTGCGCAGCCCTCGGCTTAGGTATGCTAATCACCCCATGCGCAGTGCCGCACCATGCAAATGAAGGTACATAGTGATTCATGAAGTGGCGCAGGCGTAGCGTAAGCCCACAGAAATGTAAACCAAAAAAAACGGTTTACATTTTTCCAAACATTACATCGGAGCTATGAAAGCGGACCAGACTCATGTATTACAAAGTTAACATATGCCAATGGCTAAATATACAGCCAATGGCATAAGAAAAAATGCACAACACCTAAAAAACAACATTTAATGTCATGTCCACAGTAACGCAAAGTACAACTGCAGGGCATGTGTGCGCAAATGGGAACACAAAGAAAATATATACAAATGTCATAAAATCGCAATGTAATAGAAATCATGATTTCACCATAACGCTCAATGGTATGCATGGTACACCACAACCAAGCTGCAAGGGTTGCTAAGGGTCTGTGACAGTGTTTGGTGCGGTGGTAACTAGGAATTAGTAGTCAATGCCATGCAAATGAGGCAGGTAATAGTGAATCGCAAACGTCCCACTGGACTAAGGATGTACCATACGGCGCAGCGCTACAACACCAAGGAGTGGTTTAGAGGTATACATGACATCAGCAGTGGGGTATGCCACCGTAGCTGTAAGCACATTGGAGCAATGCAAATCCAGCCTGGCCGTTGCTAAGCAAAGCCACAGGACAGGGGTGGGGATGTAGGTATAGCATCGTTTAGCTGAGAGCACATATGGTGCCCGAAAGCGCATGTGTACGGGGATGAAAACGTGCCCGAAACCCGGTAAGTGGACGCACGCACCACGCACCATAGCTCAAACAGGAAGGTTAGGGGAAGAAAATAAGGAAATGCCGCAGTAGGGTAATTGGAGTACAACTGAGCAATTAACACCTATTAACTCACAGTGGGCAATCGACGGCAGCTGACAAGTCTGCTCGCAGAAACCTGCAAAACAGGATAGGGGAGGTGTTGGATTGCAAAGAAAAGAGAACTGTCATAGCAGAGCAAAGCAAACCTGCAGTAGACCGGCCATAGAACACATTACGCAAGATAAGCCAGGTTTAGAAAAGTACAAATGAAAGCAGGCTGCTGGATGCATGCCAGAAAATGGGAGGTGAAATGTTAAGACATGTAAAGGGAAGGGCAAGAGGTAATCCACGGCAGCCAAAAGTAATTCAACACCAAAGGCACCACAATAGTAGTACCTGTCGTAAAACACATAAGATACCCTGTAGCTGCGATCGTACATACACACCCTATGACATCATCAGTGTTCACAGCACAATAGTATAAAGTGTGAAGGCACCTCACACACACCTGTGTATTCCCAAACACTGTACCATCGGTGTAAACAGATGGGGAACTTTTACAATGTACATGTTGGGAGCTGCCATAGCTGTGATTCATCACCATGTGTTTGAGACTGAAGGTGTTGTGGAGGATGATGCTGACAACCACCGCAGGCCCCGAAGGAGCAGAAGAGTGTTCAGACCAAGGGTAACCTACCAGGGGCTACATGATCTGGAGATAGTAGAGCGTTACAGGGTGGACAGGGACATCTTACAGCAAACAGTTGAGCTGTGCCGGCCACGCCTGAGATCCAGAAACAACAGAGCGGAACCCATCCCAGTGGACAAGAAGGTATGTGTAAGCTTGCTAATACTAGCCACAGGTACCTTTCAAAGGCCAACTGGAGATATAATGGGGATCTCACAGGCATCAGCATCCAGGGTACTACACCAGTTCCTGGATGCCATGTTACCACATGCCAATGAGCATATATACTTCCCCCAAACTCAGGAGGAGTTGGCCAGCAATATGCATCTCTTCCACCATGGGGCACACTACCCAGAGGTACTGGGTGCGATAGACTGCACACACATACATATCAAGTCACCACCCAGTGAGCATGGTAGGTGCTACATAAACCGCAAGGAATACCACTCCATCAACTGCCAGGTCATGTACAATGCCCAGGGCATTATCATGGATGTGTGTGCTGGCAGCCCTGGAAGCTACCATGACTCCCACATCTGGCATGCCTCACAGCTGTATCAGGTATTTGTCAGGAGGGACATCCCACATGGCCACCTTGTGGGGGATGCCGGCTATGCACTGGAGCCATGGATGATGACTCCCATCAGAAATGCACACACACCCATGCAAGAAAGCCATAATGAGGCACATGCACAAACCAGAATCATCATAGAGCGTGTGTTTGGGATGCTGAAATCATGGTTCCGTTGCTTGGACATATCTGGTGGAGCCTTGCAGTACTCTCCAGGCAAGTGTGCCCACATCTTCATAGTATGTGCCATGCTACATAATATGATCCTGTGGAAACAGCTGCAGCAGGGACATAATGGTGAAGCCCTCACAGCCCACTGCAATTGCCAAGGCCATCACAGGCACAGAGGGATTCAGACCATGAACACTCAGTGGCAGCCCAAGTAGGCAGACGGAGGCATGCCCAATATGCCTATGCCTTGGCAAAGAGGGAACGTATAGCACATACTCTGACAGTGCAGGCCCCTACGGACTGACATACCTCTACACTTGCACACACAGTAAAATGGATGGCACACACACACGACCACCTGTAAATTGTAATGTATAGGTGACCTACTGTGTGAATCCTACATAGGCAGCCCTCAACCATTGCACACACGACAGCTACTGGAACAAGGAATGTCAGAACCTGAACAGTACACACACCTATCAGCATATGTTGGTACTGTATGTATAGGTTCCTAGATACATCGATAGGTACACGCCCGATTGTCAGAGGTAATTCATCAATCAAGGCAAACAGTGTCTGCTGTCGCCACCACATCGAGTAACCAACAGTCCCTCAGTGGAGCAGAGCCAATTGTGGGATCCATGTGTGTAATCACTGTTCCCAACACACTCTGTATGGATTCCCTGGTGTGTTAATGAGGGGCTCCATATAATGTAATCATGGATGTAGTGGCAAAGCATGGGGTGTACCCATGACAGGTATCTGTCACCCCAGCATGCTCCACCTATGGTTGTGTGAAGGTGTAGCACATTATAGTGTGTGGCTTACTGTGACATACATTCCCAATGCTGGAGCACATCCATTAAATATCACTTGGACATACCATTAATGGGTCTCATCCATATGTAAACTAACTGAGTTGCCCATTTGACTGCAGTATGGAGTAACAGCCGTAGTACAGTCCACATACAAAACGCCATAACATGTGTACAAATCCCATATGCCCAAGTGGTAAATGCACTGACTGTCGTGCATGTTCCCGGTTCCACGTCCTGCAAGGGACGTTACGTAATCCCGAAGGCACGAATAATGGATGTTGGATGCAGGTCATCAGATCAGGTTTATCACATGTTAGCGGGAATATGCGTTGCTGTTGCCAGTGCTGGTAAGTGTAGTTTAAACACGACTATATGGATATGCGCGAAACAGGGCTAAGCTTCTCTGAATATCGCACAGATCACAGTCAATGATGTCCAGAACAGGTGAAACTAGCATTATTCACCCCTGTACTAATAGTGCCTGCTCTGAAGGGTAAAACAACCACTGCCAGGAGTAGAACACGCAATCATGTACACAATCACCTAACACTAAGCTACCCAAGATGTACCAATGGCAGGTGTGTAATGTGACAGGTTCAAACACAAACGTGCAGAGTCCAGGAAACAGTATACCCCGACATGTACACAATGAAAGGTGTATTCTCCCTCTCACTCACTCTCTCACATATATATATATATATATATATATATATATATATATATATATATATATATATATATATATATATATATATATATATATATATAATAGAGATAGAAAGGGTGATAGAGAGATATATGTTGATATATACGGATTCACCTATATCTGCAAATATATAGATAGGTCAACGACATGTACACAACCATGGAGGTACAAATAAATAGGATACTGCCAACTATGGAATGTGTCACATACCGACACGCGTAATCACGAGGCTTAAAGACCAAAAGAACACAGTACCGGAACACTAGAACCACATGTAATATTATCATGATATTAAGGGGCATTTAGTTATCGCTGCCGGTGTTGCGGTCCATGTAGGTACTGTGTTCAACTGTGTTTGTGATTGCTGTAGTCTGTGTATGTGGGTGTTGAGGGTGCTGTGTGCGTTTCCATGGGACTGTAATGTGTGTGTGTGTGTGTGTTTGCATCGTGTGTCTGTTAGTGCTAACTCAGAGGTAGATCATTACGGTAGGTGTGGTTATAGCTGGCCGTAGGCATACGGTTACCACCTGTCCCACTTTAAGAGGGACAGCCCCTCCCTGGGCAGTTGTGTCCTGACAAAAAATATTAAAAAGGGCAAATGTCCGAGATTGTAGGACATAATTATGTCCCATATATTATGTAATAGTTGCATTAAATAGTTATGCCTGTATCTACAAAACGTAAATGTTACATGAAACATGATAAGTAGCTAAAGTGCTACAAGAATAAGTATGTATTAAGGATAAAAGTATGTTCTATCCTGTGTACTGACCGTGGGTATGTGTCGGCCTGTAAACATTGATGTGTGTCCTGCAAATGTCCCACTATGGCCATTTGAAAAGGTGGCAACCCATGCCAAAGAGGTTCAGTCACCAACACAACTGCAATGAGTGCAAATATCTGTGACAGAAATACACGAGACAGCTGTCATTTAGTAACATCCCTTTACATATCGCTGTATTTCTGGAGGTATGGAAGTATCAACCTGACCTGCATACTATATAGAAACCAATTAACAATGGCTCAATGTATAAGCCCGTAACAACCATAGTTCAGTCTACTAACTGATAGGTCTTCAATTAGGGAAGGAGACAGTACACATATATGGAATATGTAGAAATGCAGTCCCCACAAATCTATATATGCTATGTACACCCACCTATATCTCCCCCACACCCGAAACAATTGCAATACAGACTTTAATAACATCACAAACATCCACTCACTCAATTACATCTGCAGAAGCATTAACATACCTTGTGAGAGACACATTTGTAAAGGTAGCTCATGAAGTGCTTACATGTTCTGAACAAGTGCTGAGCATGAATATGCAATACAGATAGGGTGTTGGATAATATCAACCCACTGCAACCCACAAGTGGAGACGACAGTCATAATTGGAGGCACTGCACTATTACCCTGCTGAGTATGGTCTGCAAGTCTATGAACCTTTATCACCGTAGATGTTAGCAGTACAGAAGTAGATGACAGTACGGATGATTTCACACTGCATAGCATACCTGTGACAGGTTATAGGACATCATCACCCATACCGTGTTCCAGCTACGCTGAGTATACTAGATGTATCTTCATATGTCACAGGAGTGTTCTACCAGTGGCCTGTTGACAGAAGCAACACTACAAAAGGTGTCTGAGTGACATGTGCATATCACACCAGTGGCAGCTACAGTAAAACAGGGTTAATGTTTTGTACTCCCCCTTCATTGTAGCTCATACCACACAGACAAATGGGAGGCATCTGTGTATGTAAGGATGTGAATGTCCATGACCTAGGAGCAATAGCTGTCTCAGTGTTGTGGACAACATGCAGAATGGGCTTTGTGGGTGAGGTGTGTGACATATGTGCACAATCTGACAGCTGATAATAGCATTGTCACCTCTAGGTGAATAACCCTGTACCCATTAACTACCACCTAGGCAGCAGTCAACATTATGGACACTGTGTAAGGGATGATGCTGTGCAGTTCACCTCCCTGAGTTGGTGACGTCTCCAGGCCTATTAGGTAGTCATACAAGGCACCCATGTCATGACAGGGTGCCATCCATGAGCATGGAGATCATTGGACAGGCATACTCAGCACTCGGGTGACCAATATCGGATCACATAACACCTTTAAGGGGTATTGGCCATGTGTGGATGAGCGATACCAGCCTTCACAATCCTCAACTCCACTATGCAACATGCTGGCTACCTTGCATAAAGACATGTGCTACACTGTGATGTTGGACATGCTACACGTACATATCCTGATCTGAAAGACATACGTCATGGACATCCACCGTCCTACTACAAGGATCACCACATGCTGGACAGATCCCTGTGCCATACATGTTACATACTCCTGCCATACCATGCAACCCTGTCCATCAAAGCTGCACATGTCATCTCTGTCATACATGGTGCGATGACCGCATGGTAGATGTATTATTAACTGTCTGGATCAGTAATATGGCACTGATGCACCTCGCGGTGGCAAAATGGCTGTCGGATACAGCTAGAAAACCTTGCCCATACATGCTATAGTTGATAACCATACCTGTGAATGACGTCCGGCTAGCCATTTTCCCATGTCTATCACATGTGCAACACAGGCGATACGTGGCAGGATGTTGAACTGCTGTACAGTGCCGTGTAGATGTATATGGCAAAACACATGCATGTAAAGGTTTCCATGCATATGTGTGCATTGTCACTGCTCATGTCCATTAAGGCAGTGTATGTGTTGATATGTGACATATACACAGCATCAAGGTCAACAGAATTACTGTGGACACATCCAGGCATGTGCTGATAGGTAAGAACACCAGTACAGGTAAACAGACATGCCCACACCAAGACAGCATTCACATGGAGTATGAACAATGTAATGAGGTGACACACATATATGGTGATGATATCCAATGCATAACGGGTGTTACATGTGTGTGAAACAAACATGTCAGTCGTGTCAGTGTCATGACGATTTGCAAAGATAACTGTTCAGATGTAATAGATTTAATACAAATGTATGTGCAGCTGTATCTCTGTACATCTCTGTGATACTGTGACCTGTCTCCATCATTATGTCTTCCAGATAATGCCTCTTTCACACCTGCCAGCATATAGCTGCCTGAAGGATGATGCCCTCATCCCGCACCTCCATGAGAACTACGAGGTGTTGTTCAGCCATGTGCCACAGCATGCCCAGCAGCGTGACGACCTGTGGCAGGACCATCACAGGAAGGTTAATGATGTGGGTGGCCATACCCACACCTACCAGCAGGTGCGCAGGCACTGCACGGACCTGATATGACATGCAAAACAGCGTGCCAATGCAATCGCCAGGGAACAAGATGGAACAGGTGGTGGGCCACCAACCCAGCCCCCACTCACACCCACCGAGGAGCTACTGGCCAGCCTAGGGACAACCTCAGAACAGCATCCACAAACACTAGCTGCCATCGTGGAGGTGGGTGTCTCCCAACCAATGAGCCTGGAGTTGCCTGGTAAGTCACTACTGCACATATGACTATTATATCCCATTTAGTTGAATGTGTCACTGTACAATATGTAATGTAACATCATATGCAAGGTATGTTTACACACATGCTGCATACTACAGTATGCTACCCTGTGTATGCACACATGTGCATACTATATGCTATTGTACAGGCAAATGTGTTAACATGCACAGTACACCCTGTGGCTGTCATACAGTCATGGATAATGTTCAAACTGCTGTGTCACCCCTATACAGGTACCTCTGGCGTGCCACACAGACATCAGTCCGTTGCAGGTGAGACAGTTATCAGTATCAGGCATGTTAATGCATATATCTATTCGCCATGTGGCCAGTTAACACATGTATACATAATGTATGGTCCAGTCACTATATACAGGTCGCATCTGTCATCATTCACACTGGCTACCCATGTACAATATATACAAACTAAATGAAACACTGACATGAAACCACAGTATCTGTCATTGCTAGATGTGTGGACAGCTGTGCATACAATGGTGGAGGTGTTGTTCAATATAGGCATATGTACTGTACATTGGAACAACACATGTGCGGTACGCAAACAGTGCTACACAGTGAGCTGGGATATGGGCAGCCCACAGGAGTCACCATTGTGTAATATGCCCCTGCAATGGGTGCACACATTGTGATGTGCCATCAGGCATGTCCCAGACATGTAGTGTACCGGCTGCAATATTGTCTCACTATCCCATAATACATACCCCACATACCAAACATACAACCTGTAGTCTGCATAGCCCTGTGGACAGTGACATATCTGACATCTATGGGTGTATGTCATATGGGATGACACAGACATGTGAGACAAATGGCCATCACAAACATTTGGCCAACACATGCTCACACATGGCCATGGAGGATGGCCAGAGACATGTAGCCACACAGTAGATGTGATGTGTATACACCCTGTTGCATATTGTTCACACATGGTCCAACTATAGCCTTAGTTGACTGATTATATAGTTGATGTGGAACACTGGACATCCTAAAAGCCTGTGCACAGCTAGTGGAGGTGTCACTTAATTCGACCATATAAGATGTGTTGAACATCATGACTGTGTCATAGCATGACAGTAGTCACCTGTACAGCTTCCACAGACATTGACACCACATCAGGCCACAGATACCATACATTTCCCTCGCTGCTGTAGGACAACACTGTCAGCCGTGCACCTCGTGTGTGTGGTACATTAATGTCATGTGGGACATGGTGTATTGACAAGTCTGCCATGTGTGAACATGGTTGCCAGGCAGCTAAGGCTGTGTAGTAGTTGTGCAGGGGTGCCATCCGTAGGTCTTCCAGTGACCTGTCACATGACACAGCATGGTTTGGTGTGCATACACCTCAGCGACGTGGGTCACAATCCACAGTTATGGCTATGCACTGTGTGTGTATTACACACTGTATAGCAATATAGACGCCTCATGATGCCATGCAATGGCACAGTGTCTGTACTTCACACTGTATAGCAATGTAGATGCCTCACACTACCCTTCAATGCTCATGCACATTTGCTAAAAGTGCATTTTATCTGTAGGGCATACAGACAACACTGCAATGTGATACCCATTACAACGCTGTACATGTGTCAGGACACCATTGTGTCAGACATGTATACATGTCACTGCACACGTCAACAGATTACATGTCATGGTCACTTCAGCCATGTGTACTGTTAACCTGTGCTGGTCCACATGGTGTATCACAGGGATGCATGTTTACTACCATGATTGTGTGAACAGCATTGCTACAGATATGACACCTGCTTGCTGTTGTGTGCAACTACCACTATTAATGTCTGAGCTGCATGCCGTCTGCTGTATCAAATGCATGCTGCATGCCGTCTGTCAAATCACATGCATGGTGTGTCTGTGTGTGTGTGTGTCTGTGTGTGTGTGCCTGTGTATGTGTGTGTCTGTGTGTGTGTGTCTATTGTAATGCAGAGTCTTTCTTTGCATTCACAGGTGATGTAGGTGCGTTACCCTCCTGCGGTCCACCTGATGTTAGTGTCCCCACAGATACTAGCAGTGATGAACATATGCATGAGGTACAGGCAGGGTTGTCAGAAGCTGAATCCGTGCCAATGATTGCCATCCCAGCTATGTCCTCCTCTTCCCCGCACACAGTTCTCATGTCAACACATACCCCATCACCAGTGGCCATAGAGGAAGGACAGTCAGCGTGTGTTAGCTTGGAACAGGAACGTGTGGTGGTTACAGAAGGTGTGTCTCCACACCATGGTGTCAGTGTAATGACTGCAGATGTGCCACACAGGCATGTGGCCAGTGCTGCTCGTAGGAGGACCTCTGGCAGACATGCACCTGCAGGACAGAGCGCAGCAGCTGGTGTCACCAGACGCATGTTCCAGACTGTAATGGCGGCACAGGCACGTGCTGAACAGCAGAACAGAGAAGGGCAGAGTCTTCAGAGGGCTACTATCTGTACTCTAAATGACAACATCCAGGCATTGGCAAACGCTCAACAGCAGACTGCTGATGTCCTGGATAGGTGATTGGGTGACATGGTTGGAATCCTTGACCGTGGCATGGCAATCCGCGAGCGTGAGCTGTCTGTGCTGGAACATCTTGTAGGAGTGAGGCGTAGGCCATGTGGACGTAGGCCAGCTACACCACCTAGTGCAGGTCAACGTGAACGAGCCACCTCACATGCCCACTCCCATAGTTCCAGTAACAGTAGCAGTGCAGCTGGTGCTGCGCTGTCCACACCAGGACATAGCAGGCCACGTGGACATGGCCCTGGACGTTCCCAGTGGGGACATGGTTCCATTGGACATGTGTCATTGGACAGTAGCCAATCTGTACCTCTGCCTGGTAGTGCCTGTGCAACCCCTGGCAGGCACAGGTCACGTGGCCATGGCCGGATACAGTGAACTGTACATCCTGGTCTGTACAATCTGGAGCTGTCAAGAATACCCCTGTGTAGGCCTGACAAAAGGCAGAACTGTGTGCACACATAAACGCACACAGCAGAGACATCGGTAGGGCACCGCAACACCCACATGCACAATGACCACACATGTCCAATCAGATCACCGGCCCTTACCCACACACATGATGTCATCCACTGGTGCAGCCTATGCCCCTGGCAAACATTATCACCCTGTGCATATGATGATGCCTGTGCTGCATCCCTGTCATCCACACCATCAGTGCAGGGACATGCTCATATGGTCTGATGCACAGGGTTAACAGAATAGTGTGATAAGTGTATATTACATTAGTTGTATACTGTTGACACGCAACAGACATACCATGTAGTATAGGTTTATAATGCATTGTTATATGTTCACAGTATGTGTCTTGGTAACAACGGTAACAGCATGTTGGTAATTATGCCCTGCTTCCCTCCTTAAGGTCTAATTGCATGTGCCATTACATTACAGTGTTTACAATTGGAGTGCATTGTTGTATGTTCACAGTATGTGTCTTGGTAACAAAAGTAACAGCATGTTGGTAATAATGCCCTGCTTCCCTCCTTAAGGTCAACTTGCATGTGCCAATAAGTAGCAGTGTTTGCAGTTTCACATGTGTAAATGTGGAGTACTCACAGGCATGTATGGCAATACCAGCATGCTATACATAGCCTCAACCTCACTGTTAGAAAGGCTACCATTCCACAGATGTCCACACATCTACTGATCCAGAAGCATGTGGGCTGTTTAATAGGCTACATTGGCTAGAGATGTGACATCTATACCAGGTCACATCACAGGTATGGTGACATGGTGCAGGGGGTTTACACAGTGGTCTGGCCGATGATAACGTTGGAGGCCACTTGATAGCATGAGGCCTCACTGTGTAGCAGTAATAAACTGTCACATTACAGGATGAGAACACACACAGACATACACAGAAACACACAGTAACATGCCCACACTCACAGGGTCAACAACACTATAACGCACACTCGATAGTGTTGCGGTGAGGACCCCTGCCTATGTGGTAATCACCCTCACAGTACTCTGCACCCACATGACGTGACACAGAGAATGAACATGTACAGGTAGCCAGTAAGGCTGAGACCGATGGCATCAATAGGATAGTAGACTGGATCATAATAAGGGGTTAGGGATCCTGTCTGTTCTGTATGGTAGCATTCACCCTCACTCCATGCACCAGACAGCCATACATACATACACACACACACACACACACACACACACACACACACACACACACACACACACACTGTGGAATCCACAAATGTCATTCACATACAGATAGCTGACATGTGTGTGATACACACGCCACCCCTGCCTACGTCATGCTTTCTACACTGCAGTATGTACAGAGCTCTACAACAGTGTACAGGGGTGTGTAACAATTGGGATGTATTCCCCACCATACGTGGCATATATGGTCACACAAGCAAACACACATGGCAGTACTGTGAATCATACACCTGCTATATGATGATACATCTGACAGACATGCAGCAGTATTGGCCACATTATGTGTACCAATGCTACCTTCGGCAATTGTGCTGCTATATGCACACGGGAGGATGTAAGTGTTACAGGTGTCAAGTGATTTACAGTCAGTGACACCCTGACCGCTGTGTGGGTTGTATGTCTTCACCTTCAAGTAACAGTAACATAGTGTACTGTTTGCACATGTAATGGTAGGATGGCTTGTGACACACCTGTGAGCCGTCTTCAGCAAACATCCATCTGCAAAGGTGGATCACCACTTTATGTACACACATCCATCCATACCTGATGTACATCCTACCGTACTGTCAGTATTTCACCATATACAGGTGTCAATGATGGGGCTGCATTGCAACTGCATGTTGTAGTTAGGCACAGATGAATGACATACATCAGCTACTGCACATGCATGGTAGCTGCATGCACACCACTACATGTACATGTGTGTTGGTCCTACATTCCTGTCATGTAGCCATGTTTGTATACATTGCAATTGGTGGACATGTGTGATGACATACATAACACATGGACTGTTGTATGATATGATGGTTGTCATGGGTAACTAGTACAGAGGGAATGTTACCACGGTCAACATTGCTACCTTATGTACTGTTAGCATTCAACAGCCATGGACCTACCTTCCATGTGCATGTGTGTGATTGCTGTAGCCACTTGTCTGCACGGAGGACAGCAAAAGCTATGCTATGTACATATGTGTTGTGCGTGTGTGGGCCATGTACATATCCAGTGCGATTACATGTATGTCATATCCAAACATGAGTGTTTTTTGGTGTACAGCGACAGTCATCTGTTACAGCTGTGTAAGACCCAGGGCCCCTGTTATGTGTAGAGCCGACCTGGTTATGAACAGTGGTATCATTGCATTGCATAACACATGATGGAACCCTGACAGTACATGTGTAGTCTGCACAGTTGCTGTAGACCTATGTACAGTCCACTGGTTATGAGTCACATGGTGTTGTAGTAATGTATGGATATGTGTTGCTGGTCCAAGGACATGGTGATGTCTGAGGGCTACATAGTAGAATGTGGAATTTACCACTGTGATCTGCACCTGAGACATCTGTGATGGCTCTTGAGTGTGTTCTGGTCAGTACATGTGAGTGGCCTTCATGTACGTGGAGACAGTAACACCAAACTGTGCCCTTCCGTGTTTAGAATGTGTGTGCATGCAAAACAGCCCTTCGCTACTACTAAATGTGTGAGCATGCCCAGTACGCCATTGTGTAGATGGACACACAGTACATTCTGTTTACAATCTGTGTGCATGCAAGGCAGCCCTTTGCTACTACTAAGTGTGTGAGCATGCCCAGTACGCCGTCGTGTAGATGGACACACAGTACATTCCAAACGGACGTGTGATACTGTGTGAGCATGCCCAGTGACACCTTGTGTCGGTTATGTGCCTCTGTGTATGGGCATGGCCACTGAAATCCTGTATAGCGATGGTGCTAATCCAGGCAACAGATGTCCATACCCCACGTCAGGATGGATTCCTACATTGAACACACTGGTTGACTGTATTGAAGGGTGTACTGTCTGTGGTGCATCTCGTATCTATGTAGTGTTGTAATAGTGCTCCGTAGATAGGCAGTTGTCCCGCTCACACCACTGCTGTGTGTTTGTCTACGTCTACCTTGGAACAGTAATATGCTTTTAGACTGCTCAGTCTCTATACATTCCCTATCGGTGTCTTTGCCTTTGCGGATGATGTCATCCACCTAGAAGTATGCCTCTGGGAGTGCTGTGTTCCAGTAATCTCGGTAGCGCATGCTGTAACTGTAATGCTGTAGTGTGATAAGGTAGTTAGGTGTATGTTTGACTCCCAGCCCTGCCAAGTGTGTGTGTGTGTGTGTGTGTGTGTGTGTGTGTGTGTGTGTGTGTGTGTGTGTGTGTGTGTGTGTTTCCAGCTGCATGGGGACAGAGTAATGCTTTTAGATGGCTCACTACCCATACATTCCCTATCAGCGTCTTTGCCTCTGTGGATGATGTCATCCACCTAGGAGTATGCCTCTGGGAGTGCTGTGTTCCAGTAATCTCAGTAGCGCGTTCTGTAACTGCGTAATGCTGTAGTGTGATAAGGTAGTTAGGTTTATGTTCGACTCCCAGCCCTGCCAAGTGTGTGTGTGTGTGTGTGTGTGTGTGTGTGTGTGTGTGTGTGTGTGTGTGTGTGTGTGTGTGTGTGTGTTTCCAGCTGCCTGGGGACAGAATAATGCTTTTAGATGGCTCACTCCCCATACATTCCCTATCGGCGTCTTTGCCTCTGCGGATGATGTCATCCACCTAGACGTATGCCTCTGGGAGTGCTGTGCTCCAGTAATCTCGGTAGCATGTTCTGTAATTGCGTAATGCTGTAGTGTGATAAGGTAGTTAGGTGTATGTTCGACTCCCAGCCCTGCCAAGTGTGTGTGTGTGTGTGTGTGTGTGTGTGTGTGTGTGTGTGTGTGTGTGTGTTTCCAGCTGCCTGGGGACAGAGTAATGCTTTTAGATGGCTCACTCCCCATACATTCCCTATCGGTGTCTTTGCCTTTGTGGATGATGTCATCCACCTAGAAGTATGCCTCTGGGAGTGCTGTGTTCCAGTAATCTTGGTAGCGCATTCTGTAACTGCGTAATGCTGTAGTGTGATAAGGTAGTTAGGTGTATGTTCAACACCCAGCCCTGCCAAGTGTGTGTGTGGGTGTTTCCAGCTGCCTGGGGACAGAGTAATGCTTTTAGATGGCTCACTCCCCATACATTCCCTATCGGCGTCTTTGCCTCTGCGGATGATGTCATCCACCTAGAAGTATGCCTCTGGGAGTGCTGTGCTCCAGTAATCTCGGTAGCACGTTCTGTAACTGTGTAATAGATTCATAGGTTCATACTAGGCTATCTGCCCTAGGGCATTTATAAGCCTAGCCAGAGTGTGTTTGGCTTTCGCCACCCATTTTAAAATAATTTTGCTATGCCCTTTTTTGAGGTTAGTATACTGTGTCTCTGTCTAACAGTGACACAGAAGTGATACCCAGGGTAAACCTACGATCTCCCATCCACTCATCAAGATTCCTCTTGAAGAGAGTCAATGAGGGACTCTGTCTAACCTGGACTGGGATTTTATTCCAGAGTGAAGGGAGCCTCTGGGTTATGGATCTGTCCCTCCAGCATGTCCTATTTATTTCAGTGCTGAGGTTCAAGTCTCTCGAGCACGTAGCTCGATGGGATTTGGATTTTCTGAGGTGCAGCATGTCCATTAATTCTGGGTTGGACATGGCTTTATACATCAGTCACAGATCGCCTTGGAGCAGGTGGTATGCCACTGAGTAGAGCTGGAGTTTCTTTAACCGGGCAGCATATGGCATCTGTTTGAGCCCTTTGATCCTCTTAGTGAGGTACTTTTGGGGTCTTTCTAGTTGCTGCAGGTGTCTGGTAAGGTACATCCCAAAAGGGGCATTGTACTCAATAATGGGCCTGATGAGGGATGAGTAAAGAGGCACGATGACCTCCCCTGATCTAGATGTGAATCCCTTCATGATTAGGTGGGCTATATAAAATGTTTTTCTAACCACTTTGGCCACATCGTTGTCAAATGAGAGATTGCTATCAACTTGGGTCCCCAGGTCCCTAATTACTTCTTCTGTACTTAATGGATTACCACCTATGTGGTAATTTGTGGGCACTTTGTTTTTGCCAAAGGGGATGACTATACACTTTTTGGCGTTTAGCTTGAGGCCATGGCTCTGGCACCAGTTGTCTGTTTCTATGAGGCCCTTTGGAGGATGCTTGTGTTGGCTGGAGAGTTGATTATGGCACCCAGTTTGCAGTCATCTGCGAACTTGGTCAGCCACAGTCTTTCTGTGTTTGTCTGTACCTCCGGGAAATATATACCGAACAAGAAAGGTCCCAGGAATGAGCCTTGTGGGATGCTACTTGTAACTGGTTTGGAGTCTGATATGGCTCCAGCAATTCTAACCATGTGGGTTCTGTCCTTGAGCCAGTTTGTAACCCATCTAGTGACATAGGGGTTTATATTTAAGCTGGTAAGCGTATCTATAATGCCCAAGTGGGGTATTGTATCGAAGGCTTTTGCGAGGTCCAGGTAGGCTGTGTGGGCCACCTTCCCCTCGTCAATGGCCTTGGTGACTGTTTCAAAGAAATCGACCAGGTTTAAGAGGCAGGATCTGCCCTTAACAAAGCCGAACTTGGTAGGATCCAGTGTCTGTAGGTCCCCAATATCTTTATTTATGAGGTCCATGATGATCCTTTCCATAGCTTTGCAGACCAAGCTAGTAAGGCTTATGGGGCGATAGTTTCCAGGATCCATTGAGGCACCACCTTTGTGGAGAGGGACCACTGTTGCTGTACGCCACTCTTTGGGTACATGTCCTGTAGTAAGGCTGAGATTGAACAGTAGTTTTATGTTTGGGTTTAGCTCTTCTTGGAGTTCATGGAGGACACAGCCTGGGACACCGTCTGGTCCCATTGATGCTGTGTTTTTTGCTTTGGAGAGGGCGGCTCTTACCTGAGCATCTGAGATGTCAGGGAGGCAGCACTCTGCTGGGATAGATATTTGCCCTTTGGTGGGGGAGTTTGCGCTGAACCTGTCAGCTAGGATGTTGGCAATGTGTGTGGGTTAGTGTATTTTTTGTCATTTTGGACTAATTCTGAGCATATCTGGGAATTCCCACCCAGGTTCCTAACATAACTAAAGAAAGCCTTGTGATTATCCTTAGTGTCCTGTGCAATTTTGGTCTCGAAGCTGGCCTTAGACGATTTTATGAGTGCCCATAGTTTTTTGCTAATACTGATCAGAGATGCCTTCCCTTTTAGGGATTTTGCTCGATCATGTAGTAGCTTCCTCCTTCTATTGTATAGTTTGTTTATGGCTGGGGTCCACCAGACAGGATGTCTGCCTTTGGAGGATTGGGTCTTGGTTTTATTTGGGATTGCATGATCCATGTATTCCTGAAGGTGTTCATAGAATGCGTTTATAAAGGATTCTGTGGTCTGGGCCGTATTTTACACAGGCCCAGGGGCTTTGAAGGATTCCACCTCAGTTTTGAGGAGGGTGAAATTTGCTTTAGAGAAGTTTTTCACTGTGGTTTTCTGGGCAGGGGGTGGGGTCGGGATGTAAATATCCAGTGAGATTAGTCTAATGTCTGATCTTACCAGTGAGGGATACACTTCTGGTCTGGAGCATAGAGTCCCCATGTTGGTGATGATCAGGTCCAGTATGTTTTTCCCTCTTGTGGGAGTAATAACAAGTTGTTCCATAGCATTTGAGTTTATAAATTCTAGGAACCTTTGGGCTAGGGTGTTGGAGCTAGAGTAATGCTCCCAGTCTATGTTTGGGTAGCTGAAGTTGCCCAATATAATGGTGTTTGGAGAGACTTTCATATTTTCCAGTGTTTTCAGGAAGGCTGAGTGGGGTTCCTGGGTTTGGGAGGGTGGTCTGTAGCAGGCTATAAACTGGAAGGCAGATTTACTCACTGTTAGTTGCACATGGATAGTCTCTGATGCTTCGTGCTGTGCCACCAACCTGGAGGTGTGGGTATCTTTGACGAATATTGATACTCCCCCTCCTTTTGTGGTTCTGTCCAAGTTTTGGGGCTGAAACGCATGGTATGAGGTATAACCTGGTAGTGCTGGGGTACTCTCGGGAGCCTTGAACCAGGTTTCTGTTACTGCACAGATATCGATGTTCTCCATGCTAAGGAGAGTTTTGAGTGCGTGCATCTTGAGGTTTAGACTTCTGGCGTTGAGTAGCATTACTCTTAAATTCTTATCCTTTGTGATACCTATGGAGGTGGGTTTGTCTTTTGAGCCTTGCCTAAAAAAGGCACTATGGGGGTAGCAAGGGCCTTTGCCAATATCCGAAAGCCCAGGGGTGACAGGTGCAAGCCATCCCTAGCGAAGCATCGTGGCTTGTCGAGCATGTCATCCCAGGCTGACAGGCATTGGATCCCCTTTGAATGACACCAATACTTAAGCCAATTGTTGAAATTGATCATCTTGTCTTCATATTGTGGCATCATTCTTGATTAGGGTAAGATGTTACTCAAGGTCAGGGTCATACCGGCCTGGACTACATGCTCAGAGAGCTCCTCTATGTCTCTTTTCATGTAGTCCAGGGAGGTACGTCTCAGGTCATTCACACCAGCATGGACAATGACTGAGTCATATTTGTACTTGCCTTGGAGTGACCTGAGTGTGTGTTATGTGGGGGATCCTAGCGCCCGACAGGCAGCTCACCGTGACCTTCTCCTTGTTCAGCCTGGTGAGCGGGACGTCAGTGTGCCTGACGATAGAGTCACCTATTACAAGTGTATCAGGTGTGTTGTTTAGCCTTAAGGGCTGTGACTGTTCAGCACACTGGCTCTGTGAGCTATGTATTGCACGTGTTTTGTTTTGGGGTAGCGGTTGCCTGGGTGTCTGCTTTAGCGGTCTCTGCTGCTTAGGCAAATTTTTATTTAGAGCCTCCAAGTATGTTTTTGTGTGTTTATGTGTTTTGTTTGCTGTTGTGGTAGGTCTATGTGAGACTGGAATTGTAGTGAGTGTGGTTTGCTTCTCTTCCTGACTGGTTACGCCAGTACTGAGTTGAGAGAGTTTAGCCTCCAGTTTGGCTATATGGTTGCATCTCTCACATGTGTTGGAATTTGTTGGGAGGAGGAGAGGGTTGTCTGTGTACATGAGGCAGTTGTAACATTGCCTCAAGATTCCCAGATTCACCAGCTGGACCGGAGAGGAGATTGACAACTGACCTTTGGACATGCTAGAATAGTACTAGGAATTCCTTTATAATTGAAAAAAAGGGCCAGTGGGGAACAAGGTACTCAAGGGGAGTTTGTGAGGGTGTAGTGATTTTAATTTTTTAGTGCTGACTTAGTGAGCAAGTGCCAGGTAACTTAAATGCAATGTGTTACAGGTAACATAAATGCAAAAACAACAAACAGTAACTTTCTTTCAAGTGAAACAAGTAAATAAGTACAGTAAGCAATGCAGATATCACTAGGGATCCACTGAAGCGCTGAAAAGCCGTGTTTTAGGTGGAATTAGCATTTCAGGGAAATAACAAGCAAACAACAAGCTTACAAACAAAGCTAGATTCAGCAGGTCTGGATCTAGTCTATGCTACAGCAAACAATGTGTACCAATTTCTGTAAGAAACAGTACAAATATGCAGGCACTATAAGCCTTTAACCAGAAATTCCCAGCTCAGAAGGGCAGAGTCCAGCCTCTCCTCCCACAAGAGTGCAGACCACGAACCTTCTTAATGTAAAATAACTGGCCTGAAGCCCAAGTACTTAAACCAGAACTAATACACTTTTAGAATAACAGACACTGAGCCCTCAATCAGCAGTTCCCACCTTAGAAGGATGTAAGCTACCTGTTCTGCCACCAAAGTGCAGGCCACAAACCTTCCTAATGTAAAACAACTGGTCTGAAGGCCAAGTGTTTAATCCAAAAGACTTAGAATGATAGCTGCACTTTAATCAAGTTACTACCAAGCAGTAATAAATACAATTGAATACTTTAAAGAATGCCTGGATTAGTGCTCAAGTTATACAAACAAAGCTAGATTCAGCAGGCCTGGATCTAGTCTATGCTACAGCAAACAAGGTGTACCAATTTCAGTAAGAAGCAGTTCAAATATGCAGGCACTATAAGCCTTTAACCAGAAATTCCCAGTTCAGAAGGGCAGAGTCCAGCCTCTCCTCCCACAAGAGTGCAGACCATGAACCCTCTTAATGTAAAATAACTGGCCTGAAGCCCAAGTGCTTAAACCAGAATTAATACACTTTTAGAATAACAGACACTGAGCCCTCAATCAGCAGTTCCCAACTTAGAAGGATGTAAGCTACCTGTTCTTCCACTACAGTACAGACCACAAACCTTCTTAATGTAAAACAACTGGTCTGAAGCCCAAGTGCTTAAACTAAAAGGCTTAGAATGAGTTACACCAAGCAGTAATAAATACAATTGAGTTGTTTTAAGATGATGCAAAAGCAAAATAAAGTAGGAAGAAACACAAATACAGTAAAAGCAGATAAAATTTTGTGTAGTGTGATAAGGTAGTTAGGTGTATGTTCGACTCCCAGCCCTGTCAAGTGTGTGTATGCGTGTGTGTGTTTCCAGCTGCCTGGGGACAAAGTAATGCTTTTAGATGGCTCACTCCCCATACATTCCCTATCGGTGTCTTTGCCTTTGCTGATGATGTCATCCACCTAGAAGTATGCCTGTGGGAGTGCGGTGATGCTGACACTCGGTAGCACGTTCTGTTACTGCGTAATGCTGTAGTGTGGTAGACTAGACAGGTAGGTGCTCGATTCCAAGGCATAGCAGGTGTGTGTGTTTGGCAGTTATACCGTATGGGTTGGTATCTTTGGGTGGCTAGCTGCGGGATGTGTTCAGTGTGTTTTGTTGCTGACCTATATAGTGTCCACAGCCCGCATATTCTGCCAAGACACTGGGTTGTCAACACATACATTCGCCAATAGGTCTGGTGAGTAAATGTCAGCAGACCTACTCTTACCCTTGATACAGTCTGACCCATGTGACGCAACAAAACACACGTGCCTTGATAGTAACAACACTACATGATGCAGGTGGCACATGTAGTTTCCTTTTCATTCTTGTCTAATGTTTTGCTGTCATGTGGTCCACTGTTGTGATATATATGCAATATCTACATATGTGTGTTCATGTATATGTGTGTATGTTTGTATATATATATATATATATATATATATATATATATATATATATATATATATATATATATATATATATATATATATATATATATGTGTCTATGTATATATGTATACAAATAATATATATGATATATGTAGATATAGAGAGATAGACATAGATGTGAACATATATGTCTGGGGACATCAGCACTATTGAATGTTTGTGCCGGATGATCTGTACTTGATAACCTGGGATGTATGTACATCTGCCATGGCGTAGTGGTAATGCACATCGTCTGTAGTGTGCAGGGTCACGGGTTGTAGTCGTGTAGACACCAGTTATTTTGTTGCTGGGAAGACCATGGGACATCGAATATGGTCATAGTAAGGCACCTGTTGCCAGTTGTGTACGGATCTGAGCGGCACTGAGCAGTGGTCATTAATTTGGAGGTTCGGTATGGGTCATATTCATTAGAAGACTATACTACGCAGATGAGTTTGACAATAGTGTATCCCATTTATCCCCAGGGTGTGATGCAGGTCCCTGGAGTGTATGCGTGTAGTTAGCCAGGTGCAGGGCTCGAATATAGTTGACAGCATGGGAGGGGGGGTCAGGCATACTGTACGTACATTGCAGAACTGTGCCTCGGGAGTGCTCCTGCCTTATCCCGCCTAAGCTAGGGGTGTGTCTATACCTGCCTGGTGACATTGGGAGGGACAACAGCAGTGGTGGGGTAGTCAGGGTGTACAGGCTGCACAAACAGGTGTTGATCAGCACAATTAGCAGATGACATACGCACCTGAACAGTACGGTAATGTGAGCAAGCAGCATACACACAGGTTTCTTCCGCACTCTACACCACCGGTGTATACCTGCGGGGACATGTCACGACACAGTCCAACCAAATGAGAAGGGTTGCAGCAGGCAACATAAACCAACATGTGCAGGAGGCTGAGGGCAGTGAGGATGTGCATGCTGCTGAACAACCCTTACTGGGGTGACATAAGACTTTATAGACCCAGGGTGACTTACCAGGGGCTACATGAGCTGGGGATGGTGGAGCACTTTGGGGTGGACAGAGACCTCCTACAGCGGCTTGTTGACCTGTGCCTGCCACACCTGACACATCAAACAGGTAGAGGGAAACCCATCACAGTGGATACCACGGTATGTGTTGGCCTAGGTGTACTAGCCACAGGTACCTCACACAGCTCAACTGGGGATATCATGGGTATCTCACAGGCATCTGCATCCAGAGTATTGCACCATTTCACAAATGCCATGTCAACACATGCTAGTGAGCATGTACATATCCTCAACACACGCGATTAGTATACCAGCAATATGCATAAGTTCAACCACATGGATGACTACCCTGGGGTACTGGGTGCTATAGCCTGCACACACATACACATGGAAGCACCACCCGGTGAGCGGGGTAGGGCCTACAGTCACTGCAGGTGCATACCCTCCAACAGCTAGGCCATATGCGATGGCCAGGGCATGAGATTGAATGTGTGTTCTGTCTGCCCTGGAAGCTATGATGATTCCGATATATGGCTTCTGACACAGCTGTACCACACCAATGCCAATATGGACATCCCCTACAGTCTCCTAGCGGGGGATGCTGGGTAAACACTGGTGTCGTGGCTGATGACACCCATCAGCAATGCACACACACCTGAACACTCACACCATAATGAGGCAGATGCACAGTCAAGACATATAATTGTGCATGTGTTTGGGATGCTCAGTTCACAGTAATGGTATCCGGACACATCCTGTGGAGCCCTGCAGTATTCACTAGCTACATGCACACAAGCTGTCATGGTATTTTCTATGCTACACAATCTTATCCGGCAGTAACAGTTGCAGCAGGAACAGCATGGGGCAGGGCCACACAGCCCAACACAACTGCCAAGGCCTGTACAGGCACAGTGTGACTTGGCGAAGGAACTACCTGAGAAGGGCACAGTCGGCAAAAGGCCGTGCACAGTATGACCTGCCCTTGGCAAAGAGGCAACACAAGGCATATGCACTGACACAGTAGGTACCCACGGATTTCCCCTCTCTGACCCGCACACAGTACAATGGATGCCAAACATGGCACTACCTGTGCTCAGCCATGTATAGGAGGTGCACTGTGTGCATCCGACATAGGCAGCCCTCCAGCACTGTCCTCAGGTCCAGAACACCCCCAGGGTACGTCTATCCACCTAACAATTGGCATATGTATTAGAATGTGTATTTACCCATTGCTATGGCATGTATGTGAGCATACAAGTGACTGTGGTGGCCGAATGTTAGGGCAGCAGACAGTACACATCCATAGTGGCACCATGAACTCTGTAGCACATACGGGGGTCACAATGGTACCCATTAGTACACAGGGTGTCCTAACCCACTGCAGATTATGGGCTGACCATCATGTGTGTCCATACAGCCCACACATGTTCCATGCAGCTGGACAGGTGTGGACCAATACAGACAAATGATATACAATGGCCTATGGATATGCCCAATGAATGACCCCAACCCCCTAAGACACACACAGACAACAGCAGACCAGGCAGTTTGATGTAGGTTGTGAAAGTTAGGATGCCCAACACCACTGTGCTGGTATTTAAAGCTGGGATCTGACGTACACTGATATCCCTACAACCAGCAATTTAGGTAGGTCCACACACTGACATGGAGTACCTGGCATACTAGTACAGTAGTGGCAGATGTGTACAACTGTCAGCTGTGCCCCCCGTCCAACCTACACATTTGAGAGTCATGTGCGCCACCCACGGTGCTGTGTAGGACTGTGGTTGTGGTCGGATGTCCCCCCACACTATGCAGACATGTAGCAACTGTCAATGCCACATGACCATTAGCTACCCTGCAGACACAGCATGACACCTGTCTGTGTAGAACTGAGGGGTCAGCAACACAGTACTAACTATCTGGACATGTGGCACATGCGATACAGTTGACCATACTTGGCAAGCTAACACACATGACGGTATGACGGTAATGTCGGTCGATAACATGCGTAACAGTCATACTGGGCATGCTCACACACTGAAACATAGGACAGCCAGGCATGCATGCACCAGTGGTCCAGACATATCTGCCAGTACATTGCTATACTGTTGGATGACTACGCTGTATGGTGTGTGTGTGTGTGTGTGTGTGTGTGTGTGTGTGTGTGTGTGTGGTCTATTGTCTGTACATATGCCATGGTCTATTGTTAATTCACATGAGCTATGTGCATAGGGTACTGCTATCAACACGTGAGTAGGGCGGTTCTTTGTTTGAGGACAGACCGACGCCTTTGGATACGGACTGGGTAAGGCACATTCCAGCAGGTGGGAGCAGTTGTGTGTGGGTTTGCACAGTGTTAAGCACTGCTGACCTCTGGTTACAGCATCTTATACCCGTTTAGACTCCACATTTCTTTGACAGTGCACTACTGGCATACTGGTAGACAAACACGCTTACATCCGCTTGCTCACCGACATTTCTGCTTTCATTTGTCACTCACGCTGGGTGCGTGTGATCCCTGATGATGCATATTACATTGGACTACATGACTACAGTATCGGGTATGTGTAACCATTTGGCGATGGCAGGCGTTCGACTGCACGGACTCGGCGGCCTGTCCAGTGACGTAATCATATTATATGCGTGTTCCTCATATGATCTGCTCCCATCTGCCTGATACATGGGAACCGATACTCTGCAATGCTGACATGTGAATATGATTTTGTTAACGCAGCTGTCCGCCGAGTCATGCTACCGCATACCTACTGTACGTTTTCCACCTTTCAGATTGCACGACGGGAGACTGTAGGAGTGACACCTTTCCCACTTTGCATGGGACAGTTCCTCATTAGGCATATGTCATGTGACAATACCAGACCTCTCAACCAATCGGGGACAAATTTCTACTGAATCAAGAACAAGTCAAGAAAACATCAGGGACAATCAGGGGCACTTTTAAGAAAGTAGTGTAATTAACTTGAAACATTGACAGAATCAGAGCATATCAATTAATACACATTTTCTGAAGTGAAAGAAGTTTATAACTCTTACTTATTGTCATTAGTCATTAAGTGTAATTCACCACCTTTCCTCCAAAAGTCACTGATTTTAGGAGGGATTCAGAGGGACAGAGTTAAACTTTCACTCAAAATCAGGGACGTCACTGAAAATCAGGGACATTTGAGAGGTATGGACAATACTCTAGCCATTGCAACTGTCCTGATTAGGGGACATTCTCATGTTGTACATGTCTGTAGTGGTTGCTTGTTACAGGTCTTGTATACCTGACACGTCGATATGTTACATGTGGTAGCATAAGCAACTTTACTGCCGCTAGACTACGCTTTGATTTGTGCCGATATGTATATTTCTGTACTATGCATGGCTGTAGGTATGTTCTGCCCTGGTATGTCTGACATTTCTACAAGGGCAGGTTCCACTTTGGCCATTCAGAATGGTGGCAGCCCTATAGATCCTATATGTAGAGCTATCACATGTCTCAAGGCAACACATACCCACAGCCAGTGGTAAACTGACGACTTCCACGGTTTGCATACGTTAAGGTTATTCTTGTAGCATTATAATTGCTAATACTGTTTCCTATTACATGTAGCTGTTTCTGATACAACAAATTAATTTCTGACACCACTACACACACTATATAGCCTCCTTTCCCGAACTCACAGGCCATGTGCCATAACTGTCATTTTGCAGGACACAACTGCCCAGACGGATGTGTCCCTCAAAGGCATACGGGTGTTGAACCTCATCTATTATGCTGTCATCTACCTAAGGTGGTCAGCAAATTATGCACTTTCCGTCACTAACAGACCTCACATACCAATGGGTGTGAATGAACACTGTATCAGGAACAATGTATAACACCTTGTGGGACACATTTAGATGAGTGGTTCTATTAACCAGACACATTTACAGTCACAGAGCATATGTATTCATTCATGTTTGTCGAGGTACATGCTGTTTATGACTCATACATGTTGTCATCTGTCATTACCTGTATTCTGTCACCTGTCCACCTAATATCATTAGTTCTGGAAGTGTTTATTTGGACTTTGTTACATTCTCATTCATAACTATGGACGTCCATGCTAATCGGGTACACGGCACTGATTTGGTCTCTATGTATTCCCCGGATGGTTTACAGACTATCCGGTAGATGTGCTCTTCAGGTTTGGGAGGTGTAGGCATATGCTTTGCCCACATAGGAATATTAATGACTTCCACTGGGCGGGCCTACTACATCTCTGCCAACCAGCACCTGCACACTTAAGCCCATTATTGCATACCCATGGTCCACCTACCTGGCACCCCTCTACAGCAGTCATGACAAATACTTACTGTGAGCGCAGCTGGGGTATGAGCACACCCCTACACATTGCCTACTCTCCCTGTCTCGGGACACATGTCGTACATTTTGTCAACCCATGTATTATCACACTTGCACAACCTACTGTTCCATGTACACCTACATCCTGCTCGCATCGATGACAACAGGTTCACACGTACCCTGAATTTTTGGGGTCCTGCAAGGGACTCCGTTATCCATGTTTAAAGTGTAGACCTTGCAGATCTCTCCCACTGGTTCTTTCCTACCAGTGTTTTGGACAGCGGCAGTGTATTGATCTGTATTGCCTGTCTGTATGTCTGACCAGCCTAGCTGGGAGGTGTGGGGGGTACAACGTTTATTTATTGGACCTCCCAGTCACATATGCCCAGGCTGTAGATATGTTACCCCTAATTGCTGTAAAGTAACCTAGTTATGTACATATGTATATCTACAATGACATATATATTTGTTTTGTGTGTATGTCTATATATCAATACCTGTTGTTTGTATATATATCTATATATATATATCTATCTATCTACATATATCCGTAGTATATACGCATGTGTAAGTGTCTATGTCCGGGAAATCTATAGGTTAACGGACACACAGATGTATACATATATAAAAATGTATATATATATATATATATATATATATATATATATATATATATATATATATATATATATATATATATATATATATATATATATATATATATATATATATATATATATATATATATATATATATATATATATATATATATATATATATATATATATATATATATATATATATATCTGTATAAATATATCTGTGTATATAAATTTATATATATATATATATATATATATATATATATATATATATATATATAAGTTTTTATATATGTATACATCTGTGTGTCCGTTAACCTATACATTTCCCGGACATAGACACTTACACATGTGTATTGGGTTTTATCCCTGCTTCAACAGCATACTATTGCCTTAGTCATTATGACAGCGACACTTCACTCCGGTGAACTTGTGATCAGTATATTGCACATTGTACAGTGGGTGGATGTCGCAGGTTTTTCATGTCTGGGGTTCCGCTGATAAGTGTGATGTGATACAGTGTCATTCGACCTATTACTCGTATGCGCAGCCTATTATTCCTGCTACTGTGTTTGTTTCTGTGCACATTCATATTATTACTGTTGACAGAATGAGTGTTTGTGTTACTGAGATTGTACGTCAACATATTGATGTCTTCATGTAGTTGTGTCTTTCTGCTTTTCCCGGTTTGAGGTTGTCACAGCAGAACTCCGTTCTGGTCATGGGTGGCATATAGGTTTTACGTGCCGGGCTGCCAGCCCTGACGCACAACATCCGACAACGATACGTCCATTCACGCATGTCTCCACGCAAACGATGCTCTATCTGGGAATTGCACCTATGTACTAGCTGACCTCCACGGGCCACTCCATTGCACCCGGCGCAACATACCCTAGCACTCCTGTGTCCATAATCGCATATCCATAGTTTCTCCAGCACATCCGTGTTGAGTTTCCATGCATAACAGCCATTATGCACCTGATATCGCAGCCATGACACACCTTTACACATTGCCCTCTCATGAGCGTTGGGGCCCTACACACATTTTGTACCACCTCGTGTATTCACAGGCTCACCATCCATTCATATTTGCACATACGTGCCTTTCCTGGTGTTATGGATTATGAACGGTTTGCGGGTTACAAGTGTAGGTGGTCACAACATGTACTACATTCTGTCTGTTTACAATGTTGACGTAGCACTTCAACGATGTTATGGCCACTGGTATAACCCTGCCTCTGGTGTGAATAGTGGTGCTCTACTCACACTTGTGCAGCTTTATCTGACATACGCTGCGAGCACTTTATAATTCCTTACTTGCTCTAGATTCCCTTCACAACCCTTATGTTTGCTTTGTCTTTCATTCCTTACATATATATATATATATATATGTGTATATATATTTATATTTATATATATATATATATATATATATATATATATTCTGGGGACTAGGGTTGCCACCTTTTCAAATGGCCAAGGTGGGACATTTTCGGAACACAGATCAGATTTTACAGGCCGACACATACCCACGGTCAGTACAAAGGATAGAACTTTACTTTTTTGTCTAAATAAAAGCTTATTCTTGTAGCGGTTTAGTTGCTTATTCTGTTTCTTGTAACATTTAGGTATTTTAGATACAGAAATAATTATTTTATGCAACTATTGCATAACATATGGGACATTTGCCTGACATGACAGCTCAGGGACAATCACGGACACTTCTACCATATTAGTATGTTGTATGTATATATATATATATATATATATATATATATATATATATATATATATATATATATGTATATGTATATAGATATATATGCATATATAGATATATATGTATATATATATATATATATATATATATATATATATATATATATATATATATATATATATATATATATATATATATATATATATATATATATATATATATATATATATATATATATATATATACATATATATATATATATAGATATATATATATATATACATATATATATATATAGATAGATATATAATTGCATATTTCTGTTATGTCTGTGGATATTTATCTATACACACATCTATCTATCTATTTATCTAGCTATATATATATCTATATAAAAGTTATAGCTGTACAAGACAACATACATTTGCTATGCTAATAGCTGCATACACCCGCGCAGGCGCACTTGCATCTACTTATTCTGAGTTACATATGTTTACTGGCACTTCTTTGGGATTACATGTGCCTTATTCCTTATGAAAGTACCACTTTGATTGATGGAATCCGGTTAACGGACCCATGCGAAGGCGGTCACCTTTACATGTATAAATGTTGGCTTTACAGCACAGAGGCATTCATTACACAATTAATATGTGCTATAGTCGTACTTGAACTGGGAATGCCTTTACATTAGGCAGATGCTCTAACCACTAAACTATTGTTGTTCTGGCTCATTTATATGTATACCCATGGTTCATAGCTACTCTGACATATGTCTCACTGCTTCCCTTACACAGCAGGCATCCATTCTCCTGGTGGGAAAACCGCAGTACTACACTTATGACATTCCCTGTTTCCTACTGCTCTGGACCTGTGCTGCATGTCTACTCACTCCAAGGATATTCAGAACTCCTACACTTATAGTCCTCGCACATACGTGTGTTTGATTGTCAGGGTGTTCATGTGCTGGTCTGGGTTTAGGCTCGGCTGACTGGTGATTAGAACTGCCCTGGTGCTGTTCAAATATCACACATAGCACATGGACAGAGTTAGTCCAGATTTTAACATTCTACCTGTGTTTACAGATGCAAGTGTTTGGGCACCTCTGACCACATTATTAGGTCGGCGCAACATAATTTAGGGTGGGGAGTGGTTCCACTATATAATGCAGGGTGGGGGGGGGGGGTTTCCATGTGTTTCCCTTCCCATTTGACTATTTCATTCATTTATAGATACAATGAATATTATTCTGGACATCAGTTATAATTTCACTACAGGTATGCAATAGTCCTGTCAACAGATATGACAGTTGGTTGGTCTACTTATGTGTACGGACCTCTGAGATACTTGGGGACTCATTTCTACAGTGACCAGGACAAGGCTATGACAGCTCAGGGACAATCACGGACACTTCTACCATATTAGTACTATTAACTTGGAATGTGTTGACAGATTTGTAATACTACTAATTTTCTGCAGTTAAATGCATCTATTACTCTTAATTGTTGTAAGTAGTCATTCTCATTCAACACCTTGTGAGTGGTTAAGAGGCTGTCCAGTTATTGTGCGAATGCTCTGACCATTGGTAGCGTTGACATTGTCATATGTACAGGTTGGGATATATTCTGGGGACTAGGGTTGCCACCTTTTCAAATGGCCAAGGTGGGACATTTTCGGAACACACATCAGATTTTACAGGCCGACACATACCCATGGTCAGTACAAAGGATAGAACTTCACATTTTTGCCTAAATAAAAGCTTATTCTTGTAGCGGTTTAGTTGCTTATTCTGTTTCTTGTAACATTTAGGTATTTTAGATACAGAAATAATTATTTTATGCAACTATTGCATAACATATGGGACATAATTATGTCCTACAATCTCAGGACATTTGCCATTTTTAATATTTTTTGTCAGGACACAACTGCCCAAAGAGGGACTGTCCGTTGCAAAGTGGGACATGTGGTAACCCTACTGGGGACACCAGATTGTTTAGGCCAACACATAGCCATGGTCAGTGCAGGTTTAGAACATTCATTAGTTTCCTAGCTGTGAGCCTATACCTTTAGCACTTTTGTTGTTTGCCTGTTTCTTGTATGAATTATGTTTATTCTATCCTGACATGACCACTTTAGGCAACTGTTGCATGCAGTATGGTACATAGATATTTCCTACAATCACAGGACATTTGGCATTGTATCATTGTTGGTTAGGTCACACCTACACACACAGTAATTGTCCCTCACACAGTGGATCAGGGGGTATTCTGTTTACGTCAGTGCCTTCATCACCCTTATTCCATGTGCTACTATGCGAATGTGTGCAATATATTCTCTTGCTTATTCGTGTCGGGACACGTGCGTCACGGGCAGGTGTTTGATCCTGGGTAGTAGGTTCTGCATGACCATTTAGGGCTGGACAGTCTCGTGCACCACTACTGCACATTCCAACTTGTGTCCAGATGTCTACAGGACTGGACATCATGTCTTGATACCCATTCTAATGTTTACACATGTTACTTATCCCATGAGGGATATCCAAAAATGTAACAAGACCGATACCGACCATTCTTCTGGCATTATGAAAATGTGCTGGAGGTTTTACATGCAAGGGATACATAGTTTGCAATCCTGAAACTGCCTAGGGTGACACTACCTACTACATATGCGTAGTGGTCACTATGTGTAGATGTGGCTGTGCCAAACTAGTAGGCCAAGTATGGCTGGATTTGGTGGACGTTCAGGTATGGGGGCGGGTTGTGTGCTGTGGAGGGGATGCTGGGTAGTCCATTATGCATCCAGGTGTGTTGCATTTGATTTGGCCAGTTCCATCAAGACCAATCTGTGGGTATGTGCCGGTGACATTTCTGTACATTTGTAGAGCACATTTTAATAGTCATATGTTTGTGGGATTGTGTTCTACAGTATGGCCTGTCTGGTTGTATTGCAGATGTGTATACATGTTTTTGTGTTTCTTTCTGCTTCACCCGCTGCTCCCTCATACACCTCCAGTTCACCTATTCTGCATATGACACAGTCTCGCCTTTGAGGATTATACCATTACCCATCCCCCCACATACATATTCCTGACACTCCATCCATCACTGCTTTGGTTGATGGCCCATGACACGGTCAAGGTAACACATTGCATACCCTACATAAGTCAGGTACCTGTATGGCTGTGTGGACTACCCTGCCATGTTTGACCTTCCACATGCTATACCTCACACACATAGGTACATGCCCATGCTTAACTTTCATGACATGGTTGGTATACCCGGGTAATACCCGTCAACTGTGACACATCCTGACAAGTTCGGCTTGGACCGCAGATGTGCGGATTTTGGCCGACTGTTCTAATCATTGGTAGGATGCCACCTTTTCCTATGTCCAGGATGGGATATATTCTGGACACATATCCGATTGTACCGGACAACACGTACCCACAGTCAAAGCTACGGATAATACTGTTCCTTTCAGCCTACATGTTGCCTTACTGTTGTAGCAGTTTATATGCTCCTTCTGTTTCATTTACATGCTTATTCTATTTCCTGTCACATATGGTATGTTAAATACGGACATACCTATTTTATGTGACTATTACATGCGTTGTGGGATATAATTCGGTCATACGGTCGCTAGATATTTACATTTATCATGTTTTTTTGTTATGGACACATCTGCCCAGCTGTGTACTCTCCCTCACAATATGGGTCAGCTGGTGACCCCGACCATTGGGCTGGACGTACCTATTGGCGGCGTGCTAACATATGATGCATTTCACTTCCACTTGGTATAACTATCTACACTGCATTGGACTACGGGCACACGGTTTTCAATGTCATTTGTTCGAGGGATAGGGACCTGTTATTCCCTACTATGCATTTGTGTTTGCTTCTTCATTTTGTGTTCACAGGAACTGTTTTGCATGCTTTGCATACATTTCAGTACACTGACAGATGTGATTACTATTTCTTGCAAATTGTTATATGCAAGCATTTTAGGTTGCACGTCAACAGCTGACATTTCCACGCCTCCGTGCGGCACTTCGACATACCCTATGCACTCGCACTCCTTTCCTATGCACGTGGCTGTGGCGGCAGCACGCCTTCATTAATATGCATTTGGAGCTACTGCGCCATCTTCACACCACACAGTTGGCACAAGCCTAATGCCGGCCTTGCGCTGAGCTTCATGAATCCTGGGGATTGTTAGTCTTCTTCTTCTGGCTTTTCCCGGTAGGGGTCGTCACAGTGAATCATCTGTCTGCTCATGATTGGCAGTGGAGTTTTACGGTGTTGAGTTGCCAGCCCGGCACCCAACCTTCCACAGAAGGCACACACATGCATGCACTCACACCTAGGGCCAATTTAGAGTGTCCAATCCACCTACAGCATGTCTTTGGGATGTGGGAGGAAACTGGAGCACCCGGAGGAAACCCACGCGACCACAGGGAGGACATGCAGACTCCGCACAGAAGGCACCCCAGCCGAGAATCGAACTGGAGAACCTCATGCTGTGAGGAGGCAACACTAACCGCTGCACCACCGTGGCCACCCTATTTAAAGATATTGTTAGTAACAGCACTAAATCTGTAAAGCCTTCATGCTACAATCCTACTTTACTGCATACTATCAAAGTTTTTGAATCAGCTTGTGAAAGTGAAATAAGGAATGCTATGGGGGAGGGGGCAAAGAAAAGAAAAATGTATTACAATTTATCCAAGGAAGAAAAGAAAGCTCTGAAAGAAGTACAGGAGAACGCTAACTTAAGAGTAATGAAGAGTGACAAGGGGGGCACCATAGTCTTAATGAACTAAGAGGAATATGTTACCCATATAGAGAAAATGTTAGATAACAATTTAGAATACAGACTAACAGACATGGTGTAGCTAAGAGCTACATATGTGTTTACTCTTTTCTGTTTAAGAGTTTAATGAACAGTAATTTAGAGAAGGACCTTTATGACTTTTGTCATATAGATAATCCCAAACTAGGTTCCTTCTTTGGAATTCCGAAAACACATAAAAGTAAAACTTGTCCCCCATTCAGACCCATTGTGTCTGCCCCAAATTATGTCACAGAAGGTATTTCCTTACTAGTGGACTCTAAGTTAAATCCTAGTGTTCAAAAAATGAATTCATACTTGAAAGATTCATGGGAATTTTTAAACAGTATTAGGGAACATATTTTAGTGTCAGCTTTTGATCCCACCACACAAGTGATGTTTAGTCTTGATATTGTATCTCTTTTCATTTGTATCCCCCACTTTGAAGGAGAGGAAAAGATTAGAGAATATTTAAACACATTTCCACATTTAATAATTCTGAAAGCAATTTTTACTATGAATTAATAGCTGTTCTTCTAAACAATATATTTTTTGTATTTAACAAGAAAATATACAAACAAATTTGGGGGATAGCTATGGGGTCCCTGCAGCGCCATCCTTTGCGAACATTGTGATGGGTCACCGGGAGTGTACTGTGTTAGAACCACTAGTCATGGAATACCAGATTATATTTTTTCAGAGATTTATTGATGATTTGCTTTTTTGTCATGGTTGGGGATGCACAAAAAGTACAAAGGTTTGTTGACACTCTTAATTCCAGGTCAGGATATTTAAAGTTTGTCCTGGGGGATGTGGGACTAAAAGTCCATTTTTTGGATGTGATTCTGGAATGGGATGTTAACCTTTATAAGTTAGTAAGTAGGATTTTTAGGAAAGAAACTTTCACCAACAGTTACTTGCATTATACCAGCCTGTATCCGCACTATATGAAGAATAACATTCCAAAAGGACAGCTCATAAGAGCTAGTCGAATGACAAGTGAAATGGGTTACTTTTTGAAGGAAATAGAATTTATTATTGCCTTGTTTGTTGAAAGAGGGTATAGTAAGACCCTGTTAAAAGAGCAGGCTGAATATGTTATACAAAACAGGGACAGTCTCTTTCCAGCTATCCTTGGGTGTGGGATTTGTAACACTAACACAAAACAGAACCAAGACAGGAATACATCAGATGCTGGTAATTACTTCTGTTTGGACATGACAGTAGACAGTGGTATTATCAGAAGTATTATTTCTGGCAATTGGAATATTCTAGAGGGAAATAAAGATTTACAATCTATTGTAGGGACCCAACCAAGGTTTGTATATAAAAATCAAAACAATTTGAAAAATATTTTTGAAAGAGAGAGAGAGTGGGATATTGTCCCAATAGTACACAGAAAACATGGGGTATGTACAAGTGTGGGAATTGTAACATATGCAGATATATTTCTGAAGGTCCCTAGAACACCTACCTTACTTTGAGAGTTCCAGGACATTTTAACTGTGAGTAAAGGAGTTGTGTACATTGGTATGTGTGCACATTGCACTGCATTCCACATTGGTATGCTACAAGAGCCCTATGCACTAGAATAAAAGAACATTCTACATTGCCCACCTTATCATGAAGGGATTCTCATCTAGATCAAGGGAGGTCATAGTCTCCCTATACTCATCACTCATCAGACCAATGATTGAGTACAATGCCCCATTCGGAATGTATCTGACCCGACACTTGCAGCAGCTGGAGAGGCCACAAAAGTTCCTCACCAAAAGGATAAAGGGTCTCAAACATCTGTCCTATGCTGCCCGACTGAAAGAACTCCAGCTCTATTCAGTCGCTTACCGCTTGCTCAGAGGTGACCTTTGCCTAACATACAAGGCCATGTCAAACCCAGATTTGATGAATATGCTTCACCTCAAAAAATCTAGATCCGTCAGAGCCACAAGGGCGGAGACTTAAACCTCGACACGGCTATTAATAGTGCGTGCTGGAGGGATAGATTCATCACCCAAAGACTCCCTATGCTGTGGAATAAAATCCCGGTATATGTGAGGCAGAGCACCTCGCTGGCCTTGTTCAAGAGAAATCTTGACCAATGGATGGGAGATTGCAGATATACCCCAGGGATTACCTCAGTGTCACTGCTCGACAGAGGCACAGCAAAATAATGGGTATAGTTCCCCATACTAAAGGGGTGGCGTAAGCCACAAAACTATGGGCTAGGCTTGTAAATGCCCTCGGGCAGATAGCCTAGTATGAACCTATGAACCTATGAACCTATTGCTATAACATTAGAAAACAAGACAAGACAAATGCTTTTTATAAGCATACTACCATCTGTCCTGACTTCAGGGGTGGCAATTTCAAAACAAATCTTGAACAAAATGAGGCTTTATGGCAGATTAGACTTAATTCAGACAAAAAGCCTGATATAAATGATGCTGTCAACATTAAGTGTTTTTTGAAAGACGGTAGAGTCTATATAAGGAAATAACTTCCTGAGTTCAGAAATTTTATTGAATAATTGTGTAATTGTTTAAGTGAAAAAATGAGTTAATTGGTGGAGAGGTATTTCAAAACTGTTTTTAAAAGTGATGTTGAGTATGAACATGTTATTCTGAAGAAGTTTGGTTAAGAAGCGTGCATTAAAAGTTTTATTATACTAACATTGTGTGGATTTCACTCTGTTTTTCATGCATCTTCCAGTCTGCTTTTGATTTTTTTGTGGTTATTCAGGAGCATTTCTGAATTTTTGGTGTGGAGGGGTAGTTGAATTCACTCAGTATGAGAGTGTTAGGTTGGACCCTAATATTCTCCAGGGTGCTTAGGAATGTGAAGTGTGAGTCTTGGGACATGGTTGGGGACCTATAACAGGCTACAACCTGAATCGCTGTCTTGCCCGATGTTAACTGCACCTAAAGTATCTCTGATGTACCATGTTGGGCTACCAGTCTGGAGGTGTGTGCATCTTTTATGAATATGGAAACATTACTGCCTTTGGAGCTTCAGTCCAAGTTCTGGGGCCGAAACGTGGAATGAGTTATAGCCTGGTAGTGTAGAGGTGCTTTCTGCTGCCTTGAACCAGGCCTCTGTTACAGCACAAATTTTGATGTTCTCCACTTTAAGGAGTGCTTCGAGTGAGTGCCTTTTGAGATTTAGACTTCTAGCGTTGAGCATTATGACCTTCAGATTGCATTTGTTTGTAGCTGTTACAGTGGTAACTTGGTCTTTGGAACACCACCTAAAAAGGCACTATAGGTTTGGCAAGAGCCTTGGCCAGTATCTAGAAGCCCACATGTGACAAATGCAGGCCATCTCTGGCAAAGCATCGAGTTCTGTCAATCATGTCATCCCAGGCAGACAGATACTGGATCCCCTTAGAATGACACCAGAAATGTAGCCAATTGTTGAAATCAATCATTTACTGCTTGTACTGTGGTATCATTCTGGGTGATGGCAGGATGCTGCTCAGGGCTAGGGTCATACCCGACTGGGCTACATAATCAAAGAGCTTCTCCATGTCTCTTTTAATGTAGTCCAGAGAAGTATGTCTCAGATCATTCACACCCACTTGTACAATGACAGAGTTATATTTGTATCTGTTGTTGAGGGATGTGAGTGTTTGCATTATGTGGCCGATCCTGGCAGGCAGCTAACTGTTATTGTCTCCTTATTCAACGTAGTGAGTGGGACATCAGTGCGCCTTGCTACCGAGTCACCTATGACTAGTGTGCTGGTCATGCTGTTTTGCCTTAGGGGCTTTGGTTGAGTGGCAAACTGTTTAGGAGAGTTGTGTCTCATGATTAATGTTGTGTTGTGGTGGTCGAGTGCATTTCTGCCTTGTGGATCTCTGCTGTTTGGGTAGATTTTTATTCATATCCTCCGTGAAGGTGGGTGTGTGGTTTGTGTTTTTTTTGTGAAGGCAGTGCTGGTGTGTGTTCTGGAGGGCTAAGTGTTCCATGTGGTGTGATGCAAGTGTTGACCTTTTCCTCTTGACCAGCTATTCTGGCCTTGGCTTGAGGGTGTGTGACTGCCAATTTGGATATATAAGTGCATCTCTCACAAGTCTGAGTGTTGGGAGGTAAGAGGAGAGGGTTGGTGGTGTACATGAGACAGTTGCTACATTGCCTCAGGATGCCCAAGTTCACCAGGATAATAGAAGAAAGCACAAGGAACTGACCTTTAGACATGCCTGGGGGGGGGGCATTAATAATATGTACTGATGCTTTTTCCTTGTAGAACTTTTAGTGCTGGTAGCACTTTTGTGTGCTACAATAATTGCTGCAAGAAGTCTGGTATGGTAAAGTGCTAGACTAAAAAGCTAGTAAAAGTGCAGGAGAGGAGAGAACTAGCAGATCTAAGGGAATAATTGAAGAGCAGACTTTGGCACCTTTCAGAAGCTTACAAACAGTCCTGGATACAGCAAATCTGTATTTGGACTAGACTAGTTACAGGAAAGGTGAGAAACAAGTGCAAACACAGGCTTTTAAACCAGAAAGTTGAAAGAGGTGGAAACTGCCCAAACGGCCAATAAACTACAAATTCTGGGTCAGTGTGTGTGTGTGTGTGTGTGTGTGTGTGTGTGTGTGGGTGTGTGTGTGTGTGTGTGTGTGTGTGTGTGTGTGTGTGTGTGTGTGTGTGTGTGTGTGTGTGCGCGCACGCGCAGGCTCATCTGTTATCACTGCACATCACATATGTTATGTCAGAGGCATGAGATTAGTGGTGGCATTATTCTGATATTGCCCATGATTGTGGTTAATTCTTATAATGTTTGCCATGATGCTTTACCTGTGGCCCCCTTGATAGAGACTTCTACTGAGAGTGCAGTCATATTCAGGTATATCATCTGCACAGCTTCCCAATATGCACCCTACCTCAATTGTATGTCAGATCCCTGATAGATGTCCTCTGTATTTTCATGTCAGCATGCTTATCTCACACATACATCCTCCCCATTGTTATGTCATTACCTAAACCCATTTTCACTGTACAGTACATACTAAACCATATAGAGATGTGCTTGGTGTTGCTGCTACAACCAGCTTACACTGACATTCCCTGCTGGTACTTTTCCGTTATCGGGGCAACATCCGGAAAGTGCCGTCTTTTCTAATATGCATTTAGTACTTAGTAAAATCACAATTTATATCCTTGTTTTTAATTAAACATATAATGTAAGAGTGGAAAAAATAGCATTTTAAATCCAACCACTCAGCATTTTGTGAACATCCTTTGTGTATGTTACTTTGTAAGAAATACATGTAGACCATTGAAGTGGGATCGCAACCTTAAGCAGTTAACAAAGAGAAGCACAGATTGCACTGGAGACATTACATTTGAGCTGAAAACAGTAGCTTGAACAGCCCCCATTTTCACATCAGTGGTGGGAAATGTTGCCAAACTAAGCTAGCCTTGCTAAAATAATATTCTGAGGATATTATTCTGAAGTTGAGGTGAACTCAGCTACAACTGGAATGATACATCTCATTATGACATGTGTGGGAGAATGGCAAGATTTCTTTGCTACTTGCTGGTTATGTAGTGGACCAACCATTTTTGTTTTTGAATACAATGCGCTGTTCCCAAATGAAGTTTTTACCTATAACCAACAAACCAAGTACATAAGTAAAAGAAGGATGATGTTTAACTGGGATCACAGAAGTTCGTAAAGCTTTTACTCAGGATAATAATGTCTCCAGCATGTCAATGGAAAACATCACCTCTACATATTCATCTGTTAAACAAGTGATGTTGTGTTTTTGCTGCTGATGACAACAAAACATATTTGTCTTTCACTCGTTACTGCATCATGACAGGAAAATAAGTGTGTGCAGTACCCACATCAGTAGCAGCTGTGAGATCCTTGCCAGAGCAGGCTAAGATTCTAACTGCTCATTTAGAAGTGTTGCCCAGATAACAGACAAGTACCCCTCCTATGCTATATATGTGGGAGTTTCATCTGTACTCTTTCCCTGTGTTCATTCCTACATTTCATCTGTATATCCCTGGACAATACACACACTTCCCCTGGGAGATCATTTTACATGGCAGTCCCATGTCCTGTTACAGATCATTAACACAACTTCAGTACAGAATGCCAGTAATGGCATATCACAATATTCTGCACTGTAGGCACACTGTACTGTACTGTGTTTGTACCATATACTTCACATTCATACCTCTCAACTGTCCAGATATTCTCAGGATGTCCAGATATTTTCTTTAACAAATATGTGACTTTCTGCCATATCACTGGAATGATCCCTGAACTGATGTGATATTGCATACATTTCAGTATCATACCTCTCAACTGTACAGATTTTTGCATAATGTCCAGATTTTTGCCTCATATTTCTGGTCCGTTTTTCATACAGTTGTGGTTTTCTGGCAAATTAGTGGCAGATCATTAAAGACTGAAGTTAGAAAACAATCACAGACATTTGAGTTTCAGACTTCAAAGCCTTTAGAAAATTAATGCTGATGCAAAACCTGTTATTCTATCAACTGTCTACATTTGTAAGAGCAATATTTAAAAACTGTCCCTATTTTTGATCCTTTGTCCCACTTTTATTTATGGCTTTGTCCAGATTTCTTTCTCTAGGAGGTTGAGAGGTATGTTCAGTATATATCTCTCAACTGTCCTGATCTGTGATATTTTCTTAATAGCATTTTTTTCCTGGCAAATCATTGACATTTCATTGCAGAGTGCAAGCAGAAACTGATGACTGACATTTGAGTTTCAAACTTCATACTCTTCAGAAAGTTCATGCTAATGTACAGCCTATATATTCTATCAACTTCCTAAGTTTAGTAGATACAAAAACAGGACCACCAAAAACTCAAACAGCATGTCCAAAATGTCGAAAAACTTGGTAAAGTAAAACAGTGACACGACAAAGGCTGCAGTCTGCAAACATGACAAAGGCTGCAGTCTCCAAGACACGACAAAGGCTGCAGTCCCCAAGCCAGTGCAGTGATGGTCAACTGGGAATTGGGAAATGTGTTGCATGGACTTTAGTCTGGACAAATCTTGTTTTATAGGAAGTTTGTCAATGATCTTTTTATTTTATGGGGAGGTTCTTATCGAATGTTAGATGATTTTTTTAAGTTCCTGAATGACTCTACAAGTTTTTTGAAGTTTACCCACAAATGTTCTGATTTGGAGATAGATTTTTTAGACACTACCATGATTAAGAGTATTGTAGGGCAGGTATATATCAAGTTACATAGGAAGGACTGCTATGTTAATCACTTATTGCATAGAGAGAGTTCGCATCCCCCTCATATTTTTAAGAATGTTGTTTGCAATCAGATTTACAGAGCCTCTAGATTAAATGCTATGGAGGAAGACTTTACATATCAGGTGAACCATGCAGTAAATAATCTAAGAGAGAGAGGTTAAGATGACCAGATGATTACCTTGAATGCGCAGGATGTGGCGAGCAGAAGGGACACTACTGTGAAACCTTTTTACTCTGCAGTAGAAGGGGTAACTAATACCAGTAAAAGAATGGATAAAGTAGTGACCAAGCTCAAGGTCCCTTTATTTTATACTGGGGATGTACAAAACTACACTGATATTATTAGGAAGCATTGGAGTATATTGACCACTGATCCTGAATTAATGCATTTTATAGATGCTGCACCAACGTTTATGTATAGGAATAGTAGGTCTATAAGAAGGAGGTTATGTTATCCACATAATGAAACCAATGATAGTGATTTGAGTGGTACACGGCCTTGTGGGAAGTGTAACTACTGTCATTATTTAGACACTAGCGGTGTTTTCTTACATCCTGATCAATGTAAAACTTATACTTTTACTGTCTCTGCAAATTGTGAAACAGAACATATAGTATACATTGCTCGTTGTACATTATGTGAAAAGTTTTATATTGGTAAAACTGATAGATTTTTTAAGGAACACATAAGGGAGCATGTTTATCACATTAGTAAGGGAAGTAAAACTAATGCCCTTGCGAAGCATGTTTTAAATACAGATGTAACACATACATTTACATTTTTAGCCATAGGTAGGGTATATGAGAATGCTAGGCAGGGAGATATACATCAGAGAACAGAGGAACTTGAATCTACGTGGATAGTTAGGATGAGGGGTTATGCAGGGAATGGGTTAAATGAATGCATCCCCCTCAGACCTAAATTAAAGTCCAGACCCATTAGGAGATGAAATATTATATTATATGAATAAATTATATATATGTATTAAAAGTTTTGAGAATATGTTCATGATATTAATTTGTCTATGCTTGTTATACATGCTTTTTAGTTTGTGTATTTTGCCTTTAAATATTTTTGAAATGAATGCTAATTGAGTTTAACATGCAATAGGGAGGTGTATTTAAGGTGTGCGTTTTGTAGTGTCTCTATTACAGCTGATAAAGCAAACCAGTGAAAGCGCTAGTGTTATGTGCACTAGTAAAGTTTTTTTTTAACTCGGAGACTGCAGCATTTATCATGTTACTGTTTTATTTTACCATCTTCCTAAGTTTGTCAGAGCAGTATTAAAAAATCTGTCCCTATTTCTGGCCCTTTATCCCCCCATTATTATGGCTTTGTCTACCTTTGTCACTCTAAGAGGTTGTGAGTATTACATTCTAATACATTTCTATGTGACATCTGTGCCAAATATGCCCCTACTACTGGTTATTTGTTCTCTCATTAAGCTGGCCTCTGTGCAGGATGCGTCACACTAACACAGTGACAACTATTTGTAAAAACCCTGATGATCATTGTGCCATTGCTCTTCCTTACATGTAATTCCTATCTGCGATCGCTGACAAGGTTTCACTATGTGTAAAGCCCCAGTGATCGATGTCACTTTCCATGCAAATCTGTACACTGTAGATGCTCTCATTTATATGGCATTGTTATCCATGTTCGTTTATGTTGTTTCGCGGTCAGCAATACTGTTGCAAGTTGCGAAACGTAGCTTAAGCATGCCGTGCCTCATTAATATGCATTGAGCACTGCCACACACCATCAATCAAACATAAAAACTCCATGTAGGCTCTGCACAAAGTCTACTCAAAGTTTACTTAATCCCATGGAGTAAAGCTTTAGCATTTTGGTGGCCCCCAACAAGTTGCAACCTAAGGGATCCTATCAGGGACTGTGCTGTGTATCTGAGTGATATTGTAACTAAACCTTTTTAACAGTGAGGAAATTTATAAAAAAAAATGGTTAAAAGAATCCCAAAGCAGGTATGAAAATGTGAAAGGCCCTAGCAAAATTAAGAGAAACCAGGACAGTAGATCATTCAAGTTAAAGTCTCAAAAGGCCATAGCAGGATTTATTGCATCAGGAAGCTCATCAAAATAAACAATTACATAGTACCGAACATGATTATAAAATCACTGAGGTAATGTAACAGAATAAAAAAAATGGGAATTTAGATTAGCATTAAAAGAATAATTTATAGTGCCACTGTAAATAAGAAATTCAGGCATGTGCAATATGAAGGAATAACACACCAGTTATAGAAGGACATCAGATTTAATAACATTCTGAAGTTTGTTTCATGACAGTGACCTGTGTCATCACATTTGTCCAGTGTAGTGATGATCTGAATTAATCTTAGGATAGCCAGAAATTTCTCTGAAACTCTTTGAATCTTACAGGGACAAAATAATTGCCATTTCTTGGAAAATACTTCATTACATTAAAATCATTGTTACCCAAGTTACTTATTACCAGCATAAGGGTTCTGGTCAGTCTTTTGCTGCTTTGACTAATGTTCAATATTTTATTTATTTATTTGCTTATTTATTTTTCTTTTGTTGACCCGTTTCTTCTCACTAGCCTAACATTCTATTTCCATGGGATATTTTAGCTGGTATTTACATGACTTGCAGAAATTTGGCCAGGGCACTGGGGAACATTTCCTACTCTTTTCAGAGCACGTATTGAGTGAGTGTACATTCACTTCCTGCTTCTATTCTTGGTGTGGAGGTGACCAGGAGAAGCAGTTAATGATGACATGCAATGGGGAGAGGGTTTGATGCGTTTGTGAGCTCAAGCAGATGAATCAGGGTGAAATCTTGGCAATTGGACAAGAAAAAGGAGGTGCTTGTCTTCAGTTAGATCTTACAAATAGTAATTAGATGACTTTAGAAAGGAAGCAAGTAAAGGAACTGTAGTTACAGAGGTGGCATGTGGAGGGATTCCTAATATGCATTTGAAAGCACTAATCGATAAAGAGGAGCCTCGAGAAGAATCAGAGGTGCCTTCTTCAGAGATGGTAGATAGAGTGTTAGGAAATCAAAATATACAAGGCAATGACGAAAATCATAGGGTGGGAAATATAAACATTTGTAAGAGTGAATTCTGGAAAGAAAACATATACTGATGTGATCACGAAGGACAGAGTAACAAAAACAAGTACTGTAGCTGTTATCTTGAAGAAAAGTTTTAGTGTAAGACTTTGAAGTGAAAAGTCCTAATTTGTTAAGTTGTATTTGGGATAAGTTAATTTTGCCTTTAGAGATTGGAGTGTGAGACATAAGGCAATTGATTCATTTGGGCAGAGATCATTTTTGAAATGTTTCTTTTGAGACTGAATCACTAGTGGACATATTTATTATTTATTTATTTTTTGCTTAGCTGTGAAACAAACAAAGTAATTTTTCCATGGAATTACCTTTTTTTTTTTTCAGGACAAGGAAATAGACTGAAAAGAAGGTGTTTGTGCAATTTAAAACTGATTAAAAATAATGAAAGAGATTTAAAGTACTGTTTTCAGCAACTATGCCATTCTGTCTTAAATATTATAAAACCTAAAGATGAAAGTAGATTGTGAAATGTTGTGAGAAATGGAGATTTTGAGGAAATGGAAAAACATGTGAAGCATTTGCCTACTATTATTCATGTGGCTGGTAACAAGGGGGCTGTGAGATATATGGGTCAAATTAAAGAATGCATTTTTGTGGAAATTTAAATCAGTTGGTTAGTGAATGCATAGGAGAAAGATGCAATCAGCGTGGAGAAGTGGGTCATACAAGATTTATTAGTATTAGTGAGACAAGTAGTTGATATTATAAACAGTGAAGGTGATGTCAGATTACTTGCAGGATACATTAAAAGGCTTACATCTGTTTGGAATATAATAGTTAATCGAATATTATAAAGGAATATAGGTTGAGAAGTAAGGTTATGAGTGTTACTCAGTCTGAGATTAGTAATTAGAATTTTGTTTAATAGGTGGCTAGGTTCTGCTTATTTGTGAGGAGAAGAATGAGGCAGGAACATCCCTTGAGCAAAATATTATTTTTTTTGGCTATAAATCCAATTTGTTATAGGATGCAAAAGTAAGAAGTAAGTGTTTATGTTAGGAATAGTATACTCATTTCAAATGTTATGTCTTATGCAATAATTATAGCTAAGGATAAAAGTTGAATGGATATAACGTCAAGTTGTATGCAAAGGTTTTTAGCAGATTTTGGGTTAGAATTGAACAAAGAAAGGGGTTAGGTGGGTTATGCATATAGGCAGTGGCTGTTTTTCTTTGAATAAAGTTAGTTTATTGGGGGTAAACTTATACAAACATATATGACCCCCCCCCCCCACACACACACATACACATGTTCCTGCCAACTATTTTAGTAACTCTATTCACTTTAGATGGCTAATTGTGATCAAATGAATAGATAATAACAGCCACAGTAATGCATTTCAGTTTATCTCTGCCAGATCCACAACCTCCTGCACACATGCAGATATGCACACCTATTATATGCACTTTATTTCCTCTGTAAACCACATATATCTGTTTGTGAATAAATACATAAAATAGCCACAATAAAGTACTTTAGCTTCTTCTAGTCAAACACATATAGCCAATGCTGTAAAAAAGCACACACACCTGCTCACACACACACACACACACACACACACACACACACACACACACACACACACACACACACACACACACAAAATCTTCAAGAATATATAAAAAAAAAAAGCATTTTATTCAGGTACTTATTTTCCCCAGACTGTTTCCAGGATTGCCAACTGCACTCAGTGGAAAAATAAGATGATTCTATGACTACTAAAAGTGTGAAAGCAAAAGGATTTGCATCTTTCCCATTTGAATTTTTTGCATTTTTAGCACACTTTCCACAGGTAGCATAAATTCAAGTGTCATCTTAAATGCAAGACAGACCCCCATGACTTAATTGGTTTCAATTAACATATGATGCCTCGGATGAGACAGAAAACCGATGATAGATTCTTAATTTGATTAATTTATTAGCCAGATAATGTATCATTTTCAGCTATGACCTGGCAAACAATGGCAAAAGATGACAAGGCGCATAAGGCTAGCTTAGTAAAGCCAGGTAACAACCAGGATGTTTTTTTTTTTTTGTTTGTTTGTTTTTTTGTTTGTTTTAAATTGGATGAAATGAGTACACAGAGAAATACTGGATTTATTAATCTCAAAAAATACTCAAAAAATATAGAAATGCAAGTTATCTTCTAGAACATAGTATTCAAAAATTCCTTTCAGAATGCATATTTAACGGATCTATATTATATCCTAGAACGCTTAAAAAAGCTAACGCTGATTGATCGAACTTATTTTCGTGAAACTCCAAAATATCGAAGCAGCAGAAACTCAAATTTTTTCCTAGGGAAAGAATTTGGTTGTCCGTTTCTGTTGCTTCGGTATTTTCAGTGTTATGGTGGAAAGTTACCGGTCAGATTCAGGTAAGTGTGCGATTGTGTGGATGTGAGTGTTAGGGTGATTTAGGTGAGTTAGGGTTAGGGCTCGGGTTAGGTGAGTGTGCGATAGTGACGGACCTTAGGATTAGGGTTTGGGTTAAGGTAAGTGGGTAGTTAGTGGTGTGTGCATAGTTTAGTGTAGGGTTAGGTATCAGATTTTAGGTGTATGTGTGTGGATTTCTGTTTGTTTGGTGTGCTTGTGTTGTGTGTATGTGTTTTGGATCAGCGATTTTTTTCCCTGGGAAAAAAATTGCTGATCTGACAGTTCGAGATTGTAAGCTTTCGCTTAAATTAGGTCGATCAATCAGTGTTCGCTTATTTAAGCGTTCGATGATATAATATAGACCCTATTTAACCTGATCAGAGAGACAATGTTTGCATGATATATTAAATGTTCACTGCAGTTTACTGCCAAAGGAAAGACAGAGCTGTGCTTCACATCTGCAATGGTAGCACGCATATTTTGCTTTCTCCTGAATTATTTGGTGCAAACCTATGATTTGTGTATCCTTGACATATCATTTTTTATCTTATTCATAAAAAGAGGAGGCCAAAAACATAACTAATTAACATTTATATATGGGACAAAAGATCATTCAAAATTACCTTTCCCATGAAAAGTACTATTTGCTGTGTTCTATATCATCAGTGACATCTAACAGTAGGTTTCTGTAACGGGGGAGTTGAAGTTTGAAATGAATGTCCCATATAATGTACGAGAAACAATGATGATGTTATTTACAGTGCTGTAGACAAACAAGAAACATTTATAATGTAATGGATGGGTAAAGCTTATCACTACATGTGTATGCATGAAACTTTGATTACTTTAGAACCATTCTAAAGATTGTGAGATTTGTTATGCTGATAGACTGTTAGTTGTTGCAACATTCCTCTGCATTTCATGGGTGTGTGTGAGTGTGTGTGTGTGTGTGTGTGTGTGTGTGTGTGTGTGTGTGTGTGTGTGTGTGTCTATACACATAAAAGCATTAAATCTCCGAACACATGGCTAGGTTCACAGATGATCTAAGTGTACCTGATGGCACACTTCATCATCTGTTGATGGTCGGTCTAATTAAATCAATGTGGGCAGATGATTAGTCTGTTTTAGTAGCAAAAGGTCATCTTATAAGGACTGCCTTCTTTTCTGGTATCTGGAAAAATAAGAACATCTTTGACTGCAATTTGAGTGAATGATTACTGGAAAATGACTTTGGCTTTAATTCCAATGATTTTTTAAAACTGCATTGCAGATATACCTTCTAGATCCATACCACTGCCAAATGATTACAGCACAGGATTTATAACCTGTAACTGTTTGTAGATACAAGCTATGTTGTTTGTGACTGTTTAAAACAATAAAATAGCTGACACATTTGAATGCTCTAAAACATTCAAACGTGTTATCATCTGCAAACCTTGTTGTAACTGAAGAAAAGCCTTATGCATCCCATAGTGTTTCATCAATGTTACTAAAGTTCTATTTGTTAAACAGTTTATTGAAGTGAACAAAATGACACTACTTAATTAACTTTGATAAGTGGTAAGGATGGTCCCATGCCCTTCAGAAAATTGTCCTTGTTACCAATGAAGAAGCTGTCTGTATTCCATTAACATATCAGAAATGTCACTATATAGCTCTAGGTTTGAATGATGTGTAGTTCTAATCTATGGTATTATTAACCATGTTTCTATAACTAATTGCATCTTAGACAAAGCTTACATCCTTTATTTCTTTTATTTTTATACCCCCTTTAGCATACCCCAGCTGAACAGCAGCTGCTTGGCTCCTACCCCTGCTGCTCCAGACTTCTGCAGTTGGGAATAAGCCCTGGTGGGCTGCCTTGATGTGAGAAAAGAGAATGTGGAGAGAGTGGGTGGTTGACTGGTATCTGCAGACACAGTCACAGTGGTGGATGGTGAGGGGAAGTGGCATCAGATGTGTGGGAGACAGAGATGAACTAAGGGGAAGTGAAGTCAGATGTACATGATACAGAGTGGAACTAAGGGGAAGTAGAGTCACATGTGTGGCAGATAGAGTGGAACTAAGGGGAAGTGGAGTCAGATGTGTGAGTGACAGAGTGGAGCTAAGGGGAAGTGTGTCAGATGTGTGGGTGATGGAACTAAGATGAAGTAGTGTCAGATGTGTGAGAGACAGAGTGGAGCTAAGGGGAAGTGGTGTCAGATGTGTGGGAGACAGAGTGGAAGTAAGGGGAAGTGGAGTGAAATGTGTGGGAGACAAAGTGGATCTATGGAGAAGTGAAGTCAGATGTGTGGGAGATAGAGGGGAACTAGACGTCTGTAGTATCGTATATGCTGTCATGCACACCGAGACTGTACCCCCAGCATGTTTACTCTGTTTGATAGGCTAGGGCAAGTAATTGGTCACCAAGGAAGTTGCTGTCCATGGCTCTACAGTGCCAGCAAGGACCATTCCTCTAGAGGAAAGCCATGTTTTTCCCAACCTGCCAGGCCACTGAAATACTTAAGAAATTAAGTGAACAATGTTTTTCCTGGATCACAGTCAGGACTTTATCACTTTATGCCACCCAGCTGGCAATGGCGTATATCCTCTACTCAGAAAACCCTATCCTGATATATCGCTTGAAATTATCACACACACCTTATTTTTATACACCCTTAGTTCCATGTCACATGTGTGTGTTTCTAGTTCATAATAATATATTACCCTCTTAACATTACATTTTGCAGATTGCTTTTCTTCTACATTGGCATGTCTTGCAAATATCAGTTATTGGAATCATCAGTGCTATTTTCTATTTTTGATGTTAAATTAGGACTAAATCAGAATATTGCACTGACTAGTGAGCAACTGTTTTACCAGGTATATCCTGGAAGATTTAACATAGTACCAGCCTCAGCTACCTCTCATTATGAATTTTGGATATAGTTCATTTCCAGACAGAATTAAAATAGATTGGGAACGCTCCTTGAATTACCCAATAACATCTAAAATAAGTTACACCATGCCAGAATGCACTAAGAACAAGAAGCAGGCTTTTTGTTAGATTTATTCATTTGTTAATCAGGTAAGTGCATTGATCCTCAGATGCTTATCAACTAAGGACACAGTAGTACTCATGATGATGAATATGAAAGAACATGATGAACCCCTCAGAGTAAGATTTCTCATTCTAAGGATGCATCCAAAGGGTAGACAAGGATGAATGCTGAGCCACCCTTAAAAAGGTAACACATGGATAGTAAAATAAAGCATCTTATGTTAGGTGATTCAGGTGTTATATAAGGGCAAACAATGGTAGGAGATGATGGGGAGATAAATTTCATAGTCAGTGCTCTTGTAGGAGAACATTACAAAGTGCATAAGATCATGGGAGTGGGCAAGGAGATATCTAATGTAGTTGGTACTGTCTCTCGAGGAAGAGAAACCTTTTTAGGAAAGGAAAAGAAAATTGTATAGCAAGTTTATAAGGAATTTAAGCAAGCAGCATACATAGTAACTTTTCTAAGAAGTGGCCTGTACACTGAATGGGTGTGATTAATAACACCAAAAACATGATAGTATGTATAGATTGCATGACTGGTGAAGACCAAAGATTTTGCTCTCACTGTGGACTAATGGTCATATGCAGTTGTAGAATGCATGACCTATCATCAAGAAAATCAACATTTAGGACAGATAGGAAGAAGACAAGAGGAAACAAAGGCAACCAGCTATCAGATGGACAAATTGTTTGAGAGAAGACCTATAACAGTCAGGTATGACTGCGGAAGAAGCTATCTTTTGTTGACCAGGTTAGTCTCTGACTAGACTAGTAGCCTCTTTTCAGGGGAGTGAAAGAGGCATTTACACTGCTGGGGGAAATGTCACCAGGACATCTGGGATCATCAATTAGTCTTTTTGATAGTTACTCTGGGATCTTTTACTTCCACCTGAGCTGCCAGTAATTCAAGTAGATGAGACTTCGGTTTAACATCTTTCTGAAGGATATCACAGTCAGCAATGTAGCATGTCCATATGCAATCCAGTTATCTGGAGTGGGAATAGAACATGCATCATTCTGAGCTTCCATCACCAAAGGTAAGGGTGCTAACTATTGAGAAAATGGCACTGCTTTGAAGTACTATAGGTTATAGCAAGTATTCAGAGGAATGCCACCACCTTGTACTGTTAGACAAGTGTGAAGATACATAGAGTCACAAATGCTTAGTAGGAAAAGTTTATAGAGAACTGATTAAGTGACAGTAACAGCAAAAAAACTGCAAGAAAGTGAAGTTAATGGCCACGTGGAACCTTGTGAGTGAAAAGAAGCTGCTGGTGATGCACATAGCCTGCACTTGGTATTACTGACTGAAAAATATTACAATAAGTTCTTCCAAAGAGATGCCAATTTAACAATTTATACAATACAGGCTGGGCTGGAAGGGTGAAATATGAGGTCTAGCACTCTAATTAAGGGATGGAATCATAGCATCAAAGTAAAATATATTTAATATGTAGGTAAAAGAATCAAAACAGGTTCCTCTGAAGATAAAATAAGATAATTTACTCCTTATGGTGGTTGTTTCCAATCTCTCTACAGAAGCAAAGAAAGCACAACAATCATATACTGTTTCCCTACATGTGATTGATGATCATGTTGATTTGTTTCCAACTGACCAAAAACAATTTGTCTTATTCATAACAGACCATAGCCATTGCATGTAGTAACTGGCTATCTAATGCCCAGTTATTACTCGACCAGAACAAGACTAAACTCCTTATCTTCCAGCCCACTAAATATAACCCAGTTATCCCCCACTTTAATATTCTAGTAAAGACAATACTGTCATCTCCCCAACAGAACACACCAACTACTTGGTGTTGAGATTGATAACAATCTCAGATTTGACACTCACATTTCTCATGCCATACAAAAGGTTCACAAAAAACTAGGTGCATTGTACAGAAGCAAACAATTCCTCAAAGATAGTCAGAATTTTTGCTGCCAATTCCCACCTAATCTCCACTTTACTCTACGCCTCACCTATACTTAACTACCTTAGACAAATGGACCTAAACAAGCTCAAGGCTTGCTACAATAAAATTGTTAAGTTTTCCACTGGTGCATCTTATCGCAGCCTCCACTCTGTCTCACTTAAAGAACTTGACTGCCTTCAACTCCCTCATCTTCTTCACCTGAATCAACTCTCCCTTACCCACAAGTTAGTAAACCATCCTCTTAAAGTCCCATCCCTTCAAAACCTTCTCCAGCCCTACTGCTCCACTAGATCTCTATGCTGCAGCAGCAAAAATCTACTTCTAGTGACCAAACCCAAGAACTCAACAGGAGAAGCAACAATCCCCCCCCCCTCCCATAACCACACTACCTTCTTGCAATCACTTCAAGACTGCACTAAAAACTCACTTAAAAAGTCTCTGGTTATGCCCATGCACCAATCCTGACTAGTAACCCTCCTTTTACCTCCCCTTCCTCTCGTCTCCCTGCCACCCTGTCTTACACCGTCAGATCATTGCATTCCTTCCTCTGCAGGCTCTGGCTCACCCTTTACCCTCCCCTTCCCTCCTCACTCAGTCTCTCAGATCTGTTATAACATGCTTAACTATCTCACTTCATATCAACTCCAAATACATATCCAACTGACTTACACCTAGCTTTCTATCACTACCACATATACTACTCACTCAGTCTCCTCTCTTACTCCTCTATCTTCCCATTCCATCCCATTAGCCCTTCTAGCTTGTTCTACCTTCGTGTGGAGCTTCTGCTTTATATTTGCTTGAGTTTAGTGCAATATTTGTATACAAGATTTAGGTATACGAGTTTAGAACAATATCTATTTGAGCTTAGTACTATCTGTATATACATCGTACCTTTATTCCTAGCCTCTAGCTAGATATTGGTATATCTGTTCATTACTATGTTTCATATTGTATGTATAGCTAATGTTTGCTGCAGTATGTATTATTTGCTATTGTATATATATTCAATTGTTCTTCATGTACTCTGCTGTGCATTTATTGTTCTGTGGAGCTTTTTTCCCTGGGCCTCCACTGAAAAAGGACTTCTGTCCAGTTGGAATTTCCCGGTAAACAAATGTAAATAAATAAATAAATAATAAATAAATAATATGTACTGTGAGACTGCCATTTATGTGAGACCACTCGGCACTGTTTCTGTGGTGTTTCTCATTTCTTCTACTGTTACATGACTACAGCATTAGTAAAAGCTGATAAGATATGGAGAAATTACCCCCACCCACATGAGAGGGTATAGGGGCTTGTTATTGATCAAAAACACCTACTACCATCTGTGTGGACAGGCTTCAGAGTCACTATCTCCTTGATCAGTTGTGATCAAGTGGTTTTATTTTGCATTATCATTTGTCTATTACTCACATGAAAGGTATTATATAAACCATATCAGATGAAATAAAAGTGTGCATTATTGTTTAAGAAGGGAAGAAAGAGGTTGAGTATGGCATGTGCCATTTTGTACACTGCATTACATCTCTGTACAAGGATAGAGTTACACTTGATGCCCCACATAGAGTAAATTTCAGGTGGTTTCATGTAACTCACAGGGGAGGGAAACCTCTTTTATCACTAGCAGGGATGCAGTACAGATACTGTTAGCTATCTGGAAGACATGGCCACTATAGTGTGATTTGCAGATGTCATAGTTATATTATCGTGTTATGAAAAAAGTAAGCATAGACTGCTGTTTTGGGGGTGGGGAGTAAAGGTGGATTCCTGTTATGGAACATGCAAGGGCATAATGTTCTTTCAAGGGGGTGGACCCAGGCTGAGCTACTGTTATGGTACAAATGAGGCTATGTTGTTCTTGTCCCTCTCCTTGTTTTACATCCTGCCAGTTTGAGCTTGTGAGGGTGGTGAAGCCGGAAACTGCTATGTGTCTCATTACTTTCAAACTTCTCTCTGTTATGAGTGCCCATTTCAAACATATGGTGCTAAAGTGAGGGCACACAGTGATCATCTTTACTTTCAGGGGTATCAATGTGTGACTCTTTGAGGCCTGAAGCATACTACTTGCTAATGGACACATACAAGTCCAATAACTCTCTGCTGTCACATGTGACGTTATTTTCTGTACAAATCTCCCACCTTGTAGTTGCTTACTGTACCAAGTGATGAAATAAAAGGACATGTCATAATATTATGTTCAGGACCTACCTTGTAAATGCAGCACTTGCCACAGTGTTAGTTCAGGGCTGAGTGTGATGCAAGCAGTAAACAGCCAATACATGGAGAGGTAAAGGCTGTGGCTCTGAATTGAGGCCAGTAGAGGTAATAGGGTTTCTGCATTGTGTTTCTGTCTACCCTGTAGCACTCTACAATGTCCATGCCATGTATGTTGTGATAAGTTAAATGTGGCCTGAAAGCTCTTCTCTGTCTTGGCCAAAGCCTATTGGCAGTAGCAGCAGCATTGCCTACGGCCTGTAACACATACAAATGGAGTTAAGCAGCAGCTCCTAACATTCTGTCTGTGTAGACTTTCTGTGTCTGTACTGCACTACTTTTGAAATCCACAAGAAAAAACAGCATGGAGTCTAAATGGTTGCTTTATAACTTGTTGAATAGCTCTACTAGATTGGTAGATTATTATGTACTTCAGCTGCTTATGTTGTAATTAGCATCTCTGAAATACAGCCTAGCCAGACGCAGTCCATTAATAATCTACTCCATTATAAAAAGGCAAATGTGCAGCTAGCCATGCTGATGGTGAGGATACTTGTTACATGTTCAGCAAAGCAAAGTATTTCCCAAGCCATCTTTACAGAGAGGTATCAAACAGATATGCTGCCATTTTTTTACCTGCATAATGTATATACTAGAACATATTATAGCAATAACCCACGCCTGGGTGTGGGTAATGCTGGATTTACCCACGGTTGGCATGGTTTGGCCCCGAGGGCGAAGCCCGAGGGACCAAACAAAGCCAACCGTGGTAATAGCATTACCCACACCCAGGCGTGGGTTATTGCTATTATACCATGACATTATTTAAGAAAAGAAACTATTACTTTTCTTAAATAATGGCATAGTATAATGCCTGTTTACTGCCCTTCCGCAGATGTCTGGCATCCGCGGCAGTTCTGATGTACCGCGCCTGCGCAGTACATCAGAGCTGTGGGCAAAAGCATCGGAGAAAGCAAGATCTCCGTTGCTTTTTTTTAAGCTATGTTAAATGGGTTTAACATGGCGAGACAGTTTAAAATAAGCAACGGAGATGTCCGTTGCTTATTTTAAACTATCTCGCTATGTTAAACCCATTTAACATAGCGAATAAAAAGCAACGGAGATCTTGCTTTCTCCGTTGCTTTTAAACCTGTCTCGCTATGTTAAATGGGTTTAGCATAGCGAGACAGCTTTAAAATAAGCAACAGAGATCTCCATTGCTTATTTTAAAGCTGTCTCGCTATGTTAAACCCATTTAACATAGCGAGACAGTGTTTTAAAAGTAGAGTTATACTAATGTAAAAATGTCCGGGCGACCGGACCTTTTTCCATTAGTATAACTCGATTTACAATGTGCACGCTGGCCAATCAGCGTGCACGTTTTGGGGGGGGGTCATGGTATAATAATGAATAATGTTATCTGTATGCATTAGGTAGAAGTGTACTGATGGCATGCCCATGTTTGTCAAGCCATTTCAGAGGTACAAATGATAGATAATACATGAAAATAATAAGCTGTGTGATACAAATGTACAAATGTTTCAGGAACAGGTCCTTTGAATCCATGTTTAGCATTTCAAACGTGTTTTATTAGCAGAATGGTTTATGTGCCTGTTCTTTAGTGGGTGAGGGAGCAAAGGGAAGTTAATGTTATGTCACAAACTAGAATGGACTGTTCTTTGGGGGGGCACAGTTGAGTTACTGCTATGTCACATAGAAGGATATGTTGCCCTTGCTACTCTCCTTGTTTTGCATCCTGCCTGTTAGTATTTCACATCTGTCATATGCTATGTTTTTCCAGTGGGTACTACTGACTGCCTACCTTAACTGTTTTATCTGGTAACAGCTACTTTATAGTTATGTGATAGTTATGTGCATTATCATTCTGTTGTCTTTTAGGACCAAAAATGTCATTGAGGTGCAGACTGCCCTCCAGTGAGGCAGAGAACACAGTCATAGTGGATGTGATCCATCAACATAGCACTTTTCTTCTTGGAAGGCATCATCCCAATATGCCAGAGAGGCTGTGACTGTGGTAGCAGATTGTTGCAAACATAAACATTGTGGGATGACCATAGCCATACTTATGAACAGGTGCACCCCAGGGCTAGTGACATGCTCACATCTCACGGAGGCATGCAGCGGCTGTTGCCTGAGACCAGAGGGTAACCGGGGGATGGGCCTGCTGCAGAAAAAACTCTCACCTGCAATAAGGAATCACTGGCAAATTCTCTACAACAGGACAACTCACAAACAGTTTGGTGCACAATATATGATTGATGTCGGTGCCCCTCCTTCTAAGCCCTAAGAAGAGCATCCAGGTAGGCTTTGTCATAGGACCAGTTGAATACTGTTGTATAATAAAACAATTGAAATAAAAGCTACTTTTGTGTCACTTGTCTGATTTTGGGAGGGGGGAGTTGAAGATTGGTACAGTGATAAGCCCAATTTGGAGTTGTCAGCCACATTCTTGTAGAAGGAACATGTCATGCAGATTGACAGGAGTACATGTAGTGTCCCCTGCATTACTGTTAAATGTGATGATGTTGGCCTTACCTCTTGCTTAACTTATTTCAGGACCATCAGGAATCCAGCAATGTATGCCTACTGCATATGGTAAGCTAAATTAAGTTATTTCAGTACTGCAGATCAATTTCAAGAAGTATAATGTGTAATTTTAGACTTGATGTGTGTATTGCTGTAGTTTCTGCAATAGTGGTAGCATTGCACCATAGTAGTGCAGTTATTAATGTATGTCTGTGTTTCTCCCTTTTTATCACAGGTGATCATGACAGTGTGAGTGTGAGCCCTGCACCACCTGATAAAAGTTTCTCATCAGACACCAATGATGATGGTGGCAAAACTGAAGTACAGTTGGGGGGTGCCGAGGCTAAATCTGACATAGAGGTTGACATCTAGCCACCCCCCCTTCTTTTTCCCTGGGCACAGCCAGTAGCCCTATGTCTACCCAGTCCACTGATCCCACAGATATAGGACAGCTGGAGGGAGATGACATTGAGCAGGGAAGTTTGACTACTGTGGTTTCAGTGCATGTTGAGTCTGGCCATAGCCAAAGTGTTGGTGAGGTGCCATGCAGGAGAGTTGATAGGGGTGCTCAGAGGGGCCTGCTGTCCTGTATCCACCTGCTGCAGGTGTCTCTTCCTGTGTTACACAATGCATGCTTAGAGCCATCATGGGGGCACAGATATGTTCAGAAAGGCACACCAGACAAATGCTAAGGGTTGTGGATGTGGCACAATCTGACATGCATGACTGCTTCTACCGTGTTGCCGATTCCCTGGATCAGATGAATGACACATTGGAATGAAGGGTGTCTGTGATGGACCATGAGGTGTCAGTCATGGAACGAGCAGTGTCTGTGATGAAATGTCTGCTGGGAGGGGAACAGCATCCTTGCGGGTATAGGTCAGCCAAAACATCTGCTGATAACTAACATGGCCATTCTCAATCATGCTCCCATAGTGGCAGTATATCCTCTTGTCCTTTGGTGAGTGTGTTGTCAACACCCAGATGTGGCAGATCATGGCATAATAGTCCTGGGCATTCCCATGAAGGGAGCATGTCCAGCAGACATCAGTCACACTCAGGTAGTAGAACTCCATCTGACCTTGGGCATGGAGGGGCCAGTGCAAATCCTGGCAGAGGCAGTTCTCATGGTCAGGGGCAACAATGATGAACTGCCACCTCTATCATGCATGGCTCACACCTGTCCAACATGCCAATATGTAGAAGTAGCACAGAGCTTGGCTGTGTTCATGCAGAATCGCACACACCACATTCACATGGAGGACCCCTACAGACACACACACAGCCTGCCTACTTCCTTTCTCCCTCACACACACTCACCAACCTTCTGTGTCAGCCTATGCCTCCCCCCACCACCCTGTGTAAGTAATGATAACTGTGCCATATTTCTACTTTTTCTCTTTTGGATTCATGGATACAAAAGCTGTGTGTCAGATGCACAGGGTGCATAGCTACATTAGTGCCTAGTATATCTGCATTTGTGTTGTTGAGCTGATAATTGTACCTGTCAGTTATATTTGGTTTGCCAAATGATACAGTGGATAACATCATCATGACAGTACTTTCTAGTGTATTCTCTTGTAAGGAAAGTTAGACAGTTGATAGCATCAAAATTTCACAACTGTATAGTGAATGCTCTTGTAAGGGTTGTGAAGTCGGGAACTGCAATGTGTGTCATTACATTATAATCTTTCTGTTTGTTTTCCAGTACATACATATGGTGCACACATAAGACACACCATCACATTCAGATCTCATGATTGTATGACAGCACAGTAGTCAAACTCATCAGAATAGTAATTCAATATAATGCTCTCTTTTGCACGAACCTCACTAGACACATGCAGCAGCTGAACAGACCACAGGGCTTTCTCATCATGATAACACAGTACCTACTAACCATGACATGATGTATGTGGGTATATTAAAATACATGTCACAGTTATCTGTCTGGTATTGCATTACATTGTAACTGTTACTCTAAGCCTATTACTTTGGTTTAAGCACTTGGGCTTCAGGCCAGTTGCCTTACATTAAGTAGGTTTGTAGTCTAAACTCTTGTGGGAGGAGAGGGAAGCCTCTGCCCTTCTGAGCTGGGAATTTCTGATTCAATGCTTATTGTGGTTGTTGTTCTAAGTCTCTTTGTTATGGTTAAAGCACTTGGCTTCCAAATCAGTTATTTTCCATTAGGAAAATAGACTCTTGTGGCAGGGGGGATAGCCTATACCCTTCTAAGCTGGAAATTGTTGGTTGAAGGCTTATTGTGTCTGTTATTCTAAAGGTCTCTGTTCTGGTTTAAGCACTGGGGTTCCAGACCACTTATTTCACACTAGAAAGGTGTGTTGTCTACACTCTTGCTGGAGTATTCTACTGAATTGCTGCTTTATTTAAACTATTTGTTCTTCTGTTATGATTGTGATTTTCTGCATTTTGGACTTCTAGTACTTCTGCATTTTATAGCATAGAATCAATTCAGGTTTGCTGAACCTAGACTGTTTGGTATCATTGGAGCACTAAAACCAGCCTTCTTGCATTAAGAAGCCCCCCCCCAGCATACCTGGGGCAGAACTGTGCAGCCAGGAACCCATCTGAGTTGGGGATTGCTGGAGTAAGGCTCACTGCTGGCCTTTCCCTTTGTTTACTTTTTTTTTAAAATAGTTTAACTTTGCTTGTATTCCAGCATTGTGTTTTGGGGGGTTGCATTCAGTTTAATGTAGCTGCTCAGAGCTTCCACTGCTGACCCGTGAGCAACTCAGTTGTGCATGGTGCAACACTGACACATTTTTGTAACCCTAGCCCTCCATAAAATAGACACATTTTGTTAGTCTTACACCAAAACCTGGTCCATCTAGCCAACTCCCCACTATTATTTATTTATTTATTTATTGACATTTGTTAATCGGGTTTGTCCAACTGGGCTTGTGGCCCATTTTTAGTGGAGATATGAGGAAAAAAGCTCCAGTAGTAAATTTTAAACAAGTACAATTTTAAACAATATTAATATAATAGCAGTTATAGCAAAAAGATTCACATATGTTGGGTTACATGCGTAAAGTTAAAGTTGCATCAAAAAGAAGCTAAGTAACAATTGTACATTGATATAGTTCAATAGGTCAGCAATAAAAATTTTGTTTGTATAAAATTATGCAAATGCATAGTAGACACATTGGAGAGAGAGGTGTAATGAGGTACTAAGTATGGTCCTTTTGAGGGTACATAAAGGGAAGGAAGACTGGGTGGGGTCATGGCAAGGGCATGTCCTGGAAATGAGAAAATAAGCTTTTAGTTCCTTTTTAAAGTGTGAGGTGTGGGAGATTGAACGTAAGTCAAGGGGAAGTTTGTTCCAAGCATGGGCAAGGGAGTGTTTGTAGAGTAGTTTGCCTACTGACCTTTTTGGGTGGTAGATATCAAGTAATTGTTGGTTAGAAGTACAGAGGGTCCAGTATGGGATGTAGATGGAGACTAAGGAAGATAGAGATGGACAGAAGGAGGGTTTATAAAGAATAGAGTGTAGCATATGAAATTGATAAGATAGCAGAAACTGGGGAAGTTCAAGCCATTGAAGAGAGTTTAAAGAAATGCAGTGGTGTGAGTTGTATGGGGAGTTAGTAATGAATCTGGCTATTTTATGGTAAGTCTGTTGGAGTTTGTTTACAGTGGAGGCCTGGATATTGGTAAGAACTGGGGCGGCATATAAGAGGGAGGGGAGAAGGAATGCCTGGCCCAGGGTAAGTCTAGATTCAGGGCTTAGGAATTTTTTGTTCCGATATAGCAGACCTAGTTTCTGGTTTGTTTTTTTTTATACACTGGAGTATGTGTAGGTTGAACTTTAGTTCATCATCGATAATGACCCCTAGGAGTTTTGTGTGGGTGCCAGGTTGGATAGTTGTATTGTTAGAAGATGTAATAAAAAAGGAGGTTTTGTGATGAGAAAGAGAACGGGAAAGGAAAAGTAGGAGTTTGGTCTTTTTGGGATTTAGGATCAATAGGTTGTGAGAGAGCTATTGTTCAGTGGATAGTAGGGCCTGTTGGGTCAGGGAGTGTAGTTCAGGAATGTTATTTGAGATGGATATAAGTGTGTAGTCATTGGCATACTGAATAAGGGAGGATTTTTTGCATGAGGTGTAAAGATCATTGGTGAAGATGTTAAACAAAAGGGGTCCCAAGATGGAGCCTTGGGGAACACCGGTGGAGATGGGAAGGATAGGTGAGCAGGATGAGAGCCATTTTACAGATTGTTCCCTGCCAGATAGGTAACTATTAAACCAGGCAAGTGCAGAGGGGGATAGGTGGAGATTTGCGAGTTTGGACAGTAGTAGGGGATAAGAGACAGTATCGAAGGCTTCGGAGAGATCTAGGAAGAGACAGGAAATGAGTTTATTGTTGTCAAGGGCCTCTGCAATGATATGAGTGAAGGAGATGAGGGCAGTTACTACAGTATATACCTTTTATAATTGATGGACAGTCTCCCACCATTTGTCCAGGCAGCCTGATATACATGGGCATCCTGGATCAACAGAGCAATTGTCTCATGTTTACTGACAACCAGTTACTGCTAAACCAAACTAATACAACATGTGGGGGCTGTACCTATATTATACATTTGGAATCAATTCTCTCACATAATAAAAAAACAGATATCAAACATGTTTTCAACACACACAATTCACCTCTTGCACATAAAAAGCTCACAACACATAAACCCACATACATGGAGGTGCTTGCTAGAAACCTAACTAAAGATCAGAGACCTCCCAAGTGCAAACCTAAAGCATAGAGTGCAGATCCAACAGAATCCACTACTCATAATAATACATGCACCAGTGTCTCATCTAATAACCCCCTCAGGCAAAACACCTCAAAATCAAATGCCTTGTTCATAAGTGACTCCATAGTGAGATACACAAATGTCCCCCTCAGAAGGCTCCAGGTGCCAGGGTCCATCAGATCACACATGCACTCAGATCTCTCAACATGAAGTACCGTTAGGACTGTCATAGTCCATGTTGCAGTGAATTACTGGAGATGTACCTCACTGTACTATATGAAGGTGCTTGCCTCTCCCACAGTGGCCTTTTTAAGCAATGCCAGAACAAATAAAGTCCCAGTGTAAAATAATTCACTACAGACAAACTGAAGGTTATGCTGCTTAATGCAGGGAGTGTAAATCAGAAACAGTACTCACTGGAAGATCCCCTTACCTTGGAAGATGCTCATGTCTGTGCAGTCACACAGACAGGGTTCAAGGCCACAGAGAGCACCCTGGCCATGCAAGGGTGCAATGCCTTCCACATGCTCACACATCAAAATATGTGTGAACGAATCAACAGCAGAGGTGTATACATCTTCATTAAAGAAAAATATACCACAAGAATGGTCAGAGAGTATGACTCTGTAACATTGCTCCAAGTCCAACTAACTGTATGTAAAACCTCCTTCCATATCATTGTTAGATACAGGTCCCCCACCATGAACTACGAGTGCCACTCGGCCTACTTGGACCTACTTGAGTCACTCACTATACAGACAAATACCTTAGTTATATGTGATTTCATCTATCCTTCCATCAATTTGGTGTCATATATGTGCACAAACACATTAACCCTAAGATTCCTGGACTTTGTTAATACACATGCTGTGTAACATATAGTCTGCACCCCCACAAGGGTCTTGAATGTGCTACACTTAGTACTGACTGACGTAGGGGTTTTTGGCACTAACCCTTGTGTGTTGGCCACCCTGGTCAGGTTAGATCACAATTCAGTCTCAATCACATTCACAATTATACCCGACACCCCCTCAAGAGCAGAAAGCATGAAACATTTATCAAAAGCAAACTATAGGCTCCTAACTGATGACATAAATAGTTGCAAACCCCCTGCTACCACTGTCAGCAATGACCCCTATACAGAGATGTACACAAATGGCCTGTATAAATACCTATAGAAATGTACAGAGTCGGCTGAACATCAATGAATCAAAACAAGTTCCTCACAGAAAACAAGCCACCCTGGTGAGCATCAAGCATACATAGGTTATACAACAAATGGAAGAAAGTAATCTCTAAGAACAAGAGGGAACTGACTTAGCAGAGGAAGGACACCCTCTGCAGCTTGAATAAGGAAATTAGCTATCCTGAAAAGTCCTCTAAAGCCATGTACAAACGTAAAGTAGAAGCAATAGCTAAAGATAATCAAGAGGCATTCTTTAGCTAAGTCTGAAATCTAAAAGTGAAGGACCAGCTTTGTACAAAACTAGTAGTGGAAGGTACCACTCATACTGACCTTGAGGACATTGCCAACCTGCAGTTTTAGGCAAATTTCACCCCCGTCCTAACCAGACATACCGCAAAGCATACCTGTCACCAGTCTTCTACCTAGTAACCTCCTATGAATATAAGGTGTCATCTGCCTGGGCTCCAGGCCAGAGTCTGATCCTGCCCTGGTGGATGGTTGGATATTCAATAAACTGTTATAGATGATTACATCAGCATTGCCTGTTGAGCATGTGGAGGCACATCAGCATCGTCTGTTGAGCATATGGTGATAGCATCCCACATACTGGTGTAAAAGGATCTTTGTAATGTCAAGTAACATGTCACATACACACACACACACACACACACACACACACACACACACACACACACACACACACACACACACACACACACACACACACACTTACTTGATTGTATTGAGAAGAGAACCCTTATCTATCTAAGTACACAGACTACATAACACAGTGCTATAAGCAAGTACCATGACATAAGGCTGACTTTTATATGTCTGTAGGTCAACTTATAGTGGATAAAAACAAAAAGCTCCAGGGGAGCACAAGGAGCTGACTCGAAGCAATTTGTAAATGTAAAGCATGATAGTTTATTCCAAAATGCTTTTCATTCAGCACATATAGCTAAACTTCTTCAGACAAACAAAAGAAAACCAAACACAGCTTAAATAGTTGAAAATAGTCATGTGCAATCAATTATTCAATCACATTAATCAATCAATTAAACCTTTCATTATTTTCTAAAAGTACAAAATAAATACAGACATCTTAATGAAATCCAACCATTATGAGAAAATTTTAAGAACATTGCTGTTAAAAAGACATTATTGTTAAAAATACTACATTCTTACTCAAAAATGCTAAAAACGTTCACATAATACTTTAACATTTATCAAAGAACTAAAAAAAAAAATATATATATATATATATATATATATATATATATATATAAAACACTAAACATTTCCTTGTAATAATTAAAATCACTCTCACTAACGTATTAAGCTCTTCAGCTTCAAAATACAGGTTAAGGACACTTTTTCGTTGATACCTGGGGATCTATATGACTGTAACTTCAATTGCCGTAATAGCTCTTGATACTCCAAAAGTAACTGAAAGGGACCACCTTTTATATCCAGAGATATAAAGCTTAATACCTTAGTGAGAGTGATTTTAATTATTACAAGGAAATGTTTAGTGTTTTTATATATATATATATATATATATATATATATATATATATATATATATATATTTTAGTTCTTTGATAAATGTTAAAGTATTTTGTGAATGTTTTTAACATTTTTGAGTAGGAATGTAGTATTTTTAACAATAATGTCTTTTTAACAGCAATGTTCTTAAAAATTTCTCATAATGGTTGTATTTAATTAAGATGTCTGTATTTATTTTGTTCTTTATGAAAATAATGAAAGGTTTAATTGATTAATTTGATTGAATAATTGATTGCACATGACTAGTTTCCACTATTTAAGCTGTGTTTGGTTTTCTTTTGTTTTTCTGGGAAGCTATATGTGCTGAACGAAAATCTTATTGGAATAAACTATCGTGCTTTATATTTACAAATTGCTTCAAGTCTGCTCCTTGTGCTCCAGTGGAGTTTTTTTTTTATTAGTTTTGTTTGTCCTGAGTAGTCTTTGTTTTTTTGTTTTTTTGATTGTTTTGAACTTATAGTGGATGACATCAGCATGCCATGTGGAAAACAAGAGGTTGTGAGGGCTTCATGAAATGGGTGTGTAGGCTTCTGCAAGTATGAAAAAACTAGAAAGCCACGTCATTGCAGAAGTAACTGTAGGATAGCATATCTACTCTGCTGAGTAGAGACACACACACACCCAGTTGACTGCAGTGAGAACAGAACCCCTACGTACCTAAGTATACAGACTATAGAACTCAATAATTTATGCAAGCCCCATGGCACAATTCTGACTTTTACAAGACTACAAGTGAACTTATGGTAGATGACATCAGCAGGCCATGTAGGGGACAACAGATTGTGAGGCCTGCATAGGCATATTGATTCATAGGTTCATGTGAGGTCAGTAACCTGATTGTAGAGTGTATCCTAAGTGTGTAAAAGCCTAGCTGTGTAAAAATACAAGTACCCTTATTGAGCATAGTTGGATGTTTGAGCTGTTTGAGTTTAACAGAGCAAAGTTGTCAGCACCACTGACTGGCCTTGCCCATGAGGGAGCACACAACATTATATATAACACTTTCTAACATGGTTGATATATGTGTACAGAAAATACTGAGCCCTCATGGTTGTATTGCTCGGGGGTGGTGGAAAACATACACATGTATTATGAATATATGACATACACTGAGAATGTGCCCTGAAAACTGATCATATGTACAGAAGATTAGATGAATTTGGACTGTCACCTCCAGAGATAGAGACAACAACAACATAATCATGTTGTATAGCCAATTGAACAAAATCAAGTATGTCAAGTATACACGTTTGACACATGGAGAGTTATGTATGGGACAATTAACTTTTTTGGGACTGGTGCCTTTATTTTTATTATTTTTTTTGAGAGAGATAGAGAGAGGAATGTTGGGAAAGAGAGAGTAATGTTGGGGAAGAGACATAGGTATGTGTAGGGCAGGTAAGTTGGAAAGGTGAGGAAGCAATTGCTGACAGGACATATAAGACAAGACATGGGGACAGTGAAGAACACAAGAGGTGGGTGACACCATGGTTGGAGTAAGGGTGTGGACCTCACAAACCCATGGATGTCAAGCTGGTTGATAGTGAGAATTGAGTCCTCATCCACTGGACTGTCATCACTGTCACCTCACTACACCAGCGGCTGCAGTGTATGACATCTGCGTCTCCTTGTGTTATTCAGTACAATGATGGAGAGCAGTGTCTCCATCTGGGGTAGTAGTGCACCCACAGTGTGGTACACAATTCTATGCACCATCCCCAGCAGTTCTTCTCAGATGATAACATTACCCCTTCTGCCACTGCTTCCAGAGGGAACCACAGGACTGTCCTCTGGGGCAAAACTACCTGAGGGGCCACATAGTGCAGGGTCAGCAGAAGGGGCGCTACCAGATTGTGGCTCAGACATGTTGGGTCCTTGTGCCGTATCTGGTGGAGTGAGGGCAGGTGGATCCCATGGGCCAGGCCTACACTGCTATGCTATGGAAGGGGGGAATAAAAACAGACCCCCCCCAAAAAAGAGATTATAAGGATCAGGGTGAGAAATTGTACAAACTGTCTTATTTGCTTTTTAGGCTGAGGAGGGTGGTTTTCCAGTTCTTGGTTCTCACTTTTGTATTTGTAGACAACAACTTCTTTTGCTTACTGTGTAACCTAGTAATGACTGGCATGTGTCTGTCCAGGACAAGATAACAGTGCTCCACATGCTGCTGTAAAAGGCTCATTGTAATGTCCAGCAACAGTTATCACACTCACACACTAACCCCCACATTTGACTGCAGTGAGAATAGAACCCCTACCAATCTAAGTACACAGACTGCAGAACATAAGGAACTAACACAAGTGCCATGGCTCGAGTCTGACTTGGAGTGTGTCCGACAACACTTTACAGATGATGACATTAGTAGTGTCTGCTGAGGATAAGAGGAAATTATCCCACAGGCTGTTGTAAAAGGCTCACTGTAAAATCCCACAGCAGCCCACACACACACACACACACACACACACACACACACACACACACACACACACACACACACACACACACACACACACACACACACACACACACACACACACACTTGACTGCAGTGAGAATAGAATCCCTGCCTATCTTAGTACACAGGCTGAAGACCAGAGGAATTAATGCAATACTTATGGCACAAGTTTGATTTTGACAGGACTCCAGGTGAACTTGTAAAAGTTTGGGAAGCCTGCATGAACTGGATATGTATGCTTATGTAAGTCTCAAAACACTGGCAAGTGATGCCATTGGAGAAGTAACTGTAGGATACACACTTCTGCACTTCTGTCTAGACAAACACACTCACACACACACACACACACACACACACACACACACACACACACACACACACACACACACACACACACACACACTTGATTACAGTGAGGATAGAACCCCTACCTAAGTACACAGACTACAGAACACATGCCACAGCACAAGTCTGATTTTGACAGGACTGCAGGTGAACCTATAGTAGATGACATTGGTAGGCCATGTGGGAGATAAGAGGGTGGACAGTATAGACACATTGCTTCACAGTGTCATCTGAGACTAGTAGCCTAATGACAATAGGCTGTTTAGAAGCCTAGCTGTGTAACAACACAAGTACCCTTATGGAACATAGTTGGCTATTTGACTTCTGCAAAGCAATGTTGTGAGCACCACCAAGTGGCATTGTCCATGAGTGAGCACACAACATTAGACATAACACTTTGTATTGTGGTTGATATATTTGTGGAAAAAGTAATGAGACCTCAGGACTGTAGTGTTTAATTGGGCTGGTTTGGGGGGAGAATAAATGCATGTATTGTAAATATATGACATAGTTATATCGTGCCTTTAGTTTGCAACATTTCCACATGCAGTTTTATGTCAAATAAAGGAACTAGACAATAAACACCAATAATAAAATATCATATATACAATTCTATAGCACAACGAGCATTACATTTGCATGATGGATAATAAAGTGTACACATATGTGAGATAGGCCTATTTGCACGTAGGGAAGCAATGTGGAATGTGAGCCATATTGCTAATGTTTCACAGTTACTATTATGTCATAAATATGTGCTACTATACCTCAGTCCCATCTGTATGCCAGGCCTGCTTTTCATGACGGCTAAGAGAGCCTTAATTGAATGTATCCATTTTCTATGTTTGAATGTCTACTTTCTAGACAATCTGTTTTTTCCCTGTTTACACAATGTTGCGCTTTGAGAAAACAAGATAAGCTTAGCCAAACTGTTTTTGGAATGTGGCACATCTCGCAAAAGCAGAATTAAAAGAAGACAGATGAAAAGATAAAACTAATGGACACATATGCAAAATCTGTAGAAGCATGGTAAAAACTGATAGTACACATCACACATTTCTACATATGTCACAATTTGAACCCTCACACCAATACAGCTTCAGAAAACAGGAAGAATGCCTTAGTCCTCTTTGCCAAACAGCTTACTATCAATGAAATAAAGTCATTCTTCACACAACCAACTGCATCAGAATGTACACTGCTGTCAGATCATCATCTGTGATTTGTACCTTTAATTCTCTTTACTATATTTGGACATACAGTAGTTAGCAATCACACAACCTGTCATAATTAGGATTACAAATATACACTTGTGTCTTACCTTTCTGTATTTCTTGGTCATTCATCAGTTATTTAACACATGCAGTGTGTAAGCTGTTCTATATCACTGGCCTTAACATGTGAGAGGATATTAACTGGGAATAATATGAAATGCATTTGCCAGCAAATGCAGTCCAAGTTGGATGGCACAAACATGCATATACTGTTCTTTTGGGGGTAGCATAGGTGAGTTACTGTTATGACAGCAACAAGGATACACTCCTCTTTTTGGGGGGAACAAAGCTCAGTTACTGTTATGACACACAAGTCTAAAGTCTGAAATTGCAATATATATCATCACTTTCTAACTTCTATCTTTAATGATTTACCAGTAAAAAGGTATGATGCTAATCTGAAGCCATGCAGGGAACATCAGCATCCTTCAGAGGTATGACTGTGTGAATCTTTCATGCCTGAGGCCTACTATTTACTAATGGACAAATAAGTATATGGTGTCACATATTAAGGTACTTTCTGTACAAATTTACCACTATGTACTTGCTTATTGTACCAAGTTAAGAAATACAAGGATATGCCATAATATTATTAAAGAAAGTACTCTAGGTTCAGGACTTACCTTGAAAATGCAGCAGTTGACACACTTTACTTCAGGGCTGACTTTGTCTGATGGAAGCAGTACACAGCCAATATGTGGGGAGGTAAAGGTCGTGTGATTTGCTTGGCATCAATTTTACTATATGGATATGAGTAGGAGAAAGGTATTAGGTCCTTAGGTGGTCAGTCGATGTGCTATGCATTGTCTCTTAGCCAAAGCAAGGGCACACTGAGCGCGCTTACATCTGCCTACAGGGACAGCAGCTGGTGGTTTCTCCTCCAAGTCCTCCTCTGACTGTGGCTGTGGTGACCTAGGCATTGGTGGGGGATGTGTGTCCCTTCCTCTTGCTGATCCTGCTGCAGCTGTCTTCACAGGATCAGATTGTGGACCACAGTACATACTGTGAATATTTGTGCACATGTGCAAGGATTATACTGCAAGGCTCCACCAGATATATCTAGGCACTGGAACAATGACTTCAGAAGCCCAAACACATGCTCTATGATGTTTCTAGCTTGAGCATGTGGCTCATTATGGCATTCTTCTGTGGGTGTGTGTGGACTTCTTATGGGTGTCATCAGCCATGGTTCCATGACATAGCCAGCATTCCCCAGTAAATGTCCCTGTGGGATGTCCTCCCTAGCAAACATTTGGTACAGCTGTGATGTGTGCCAGATACGGGAGTCATAACTACCGGGATTGCCAGCACACACATTCAAGATAATTCCCTTACACAGAACTTGGCAGTTGATGGAGTGGTATCCCTTGCAGATAATGTAGATTCCACCGTGCTCACCAGGTGGTGCTTTAATGTGTCTATGAGTGCAATCTATGGCACCTAGTACTTCAGGGTAGTGTGTTACACCATAAAACAGTTCCATATTGCTGGTCCTCTCTTCAGAACTATGGGGAAAAATGTGCTCACTGGTATGTATGAGCATAGCATCCAGAAATTGGTGGAGAATCCTGAAGGCTGATGCCTGTGACACACCCATCATGTCAACAGTTGGTCTTTGAAAAGTACCAATAGCTAATATTCTAAAAACACACATACCCTGGTTTCCACTGGGATGGGTTCCCTTTGGTTGGATCTGGCTCTGAGTTAAGGGTGGCAGATCTCACAGAGTTCTTGTGATGTGTCCCTGTCCACCCCGTAGTGTTCTACAATCTCCAACTCATGTAGCATTGTAAGGTTACCCTGGACCTGCACAGTCTTCTTCTTCTTGGCTTAGGTTTATTGTCAATAGCACCAGCAGTTTTGACTTCAGCCTCTAGCACATACAGATGTAGAATAGCTGCATCAGCCTGTTGCACTGTGTCAGTTAAAATTTTTTGTCTGTACTCCAATGGTATTGAAGTATTGAGGAAAAAAAAACAGAATGGAAGCTACATGGATACTTTATACATTGTTGAATAGCTCCACCATGTTGGATTGATTGATTAACATGCAATTCACCTGCTTATGCTATAATTATCATGTATTAAACACACCTGTTACTTGCTCATTAGTGTGGTATGCGCACCTCCGTGCACCTCAGCACACCTTGGCATAAATAAGGTAAGCATAGGCAAAACTGATATTCGTTTCCTCCATTTTTATGATATCATGCAAACATGGAGCATAAAAAGTGAAGGAAAAGTTGCACACCTTCGATTCAAATACATACATGTGCTGCCACAGGAATAGTTACAAAACAACCAAGAGAAACCAGCCATTAATTTCTGTGTTTCTTGTAGTTGTGCTAAGTGCTGTATCGTGCAAACAATGTCAAAGAAAAAAAAAATGTAACCTGGCAGAGACTACACATTTTAACAACCAAATAATGAGAATGACACAGAACTTGAGAACTGTGCACTAATTACATGCACTTTCACCCTTCACAGCCCTACATGTTCACTTCTGAAACTGTAACCTGACAAACCCTCCTGATGTCACCATTCAGTGTTGCCATGCATTCAACACGAATACTGTGGAAGTGCCTACACGAAGTGAACATCCCTACATGGTTACTTTTTTTTGACATTCAACAATTCTAATGAGTTTTGACCTCATTTGCCTCTTCACCATGCAGACAGACTGGAATCTACATGGTTACAAACCGTGTAGGCAAGGAAATGCATGGGAACCCAATGTTGTGAACACAATGGAGGGTATTACTTTGCCTATATATCTGCACAAAGGAATTCATGTTTTGATAAAATGGGACTGTAATTCATCAGCTGCATAATGCTTATGCCTACATTACAGTATAATAGTCTGTTTCATGGCATTTAAACATTTTAGCAGCCTGCATTACTTACAAGTAGATTCTTCATTTTTGGGTGGGGGAGTGAAGCTGCATTTATGTCATTGCACATAAAAAGCTATTTTTATATTTGTTACTCTGATTTTCCAGCATCCACAATGTATAGTTAGGTCATGATATGTGTGTTTTACATGTTAAGGTCAGTTATGTACAAATGTAAGAGCTTTTAATTATTCTTGTTTCTGTGTAGACTCATTTCCGTGGCTGTATTCAGAAAGTTTTCAAATATATGGCCAACATGAACATGGAGTCTACACAGTTGCTTTAGAGGTTGTTGAATCACTACACAGTGTTGGGTTGCTTCATTAGCATAAAATTCAGCTACTTATGCTGTAATTTGCATACCACGAACATTTCTGTGTTTGTGCATGAGTGTATGCTGCTATGAGGAGTTTACTGAACCTAAAACTTTTCGCAGCCATGTGAGCATCACACTGTGATGCGCACATGGTCAAAATTATTGTGTAGGCTTTAATGAATCCCCCAGCAAATCTAATCTCCGTTCACTTATAGACCTCTTTATTACAACCCATTCCAATACCAAAACCTTTCTGTATTTCTTGGTCATTCATCAGTTATTTAACACATGCAGTGTGTAAGCTGTTCTATATCACTGGCCTTAACATGTGAGAGGATATTAACTGGGAATAATATGAAATGCATTTGCCAACAAATGCAGTCCAAGTTGGATGGCACAAACATGCATATACTGTTCTTTTGGGGGTAGCATAGGTGAGTTACTGTTATGACAGCAACAAGGATACACTCCTCTTTTTGGGGGGAACAAAGCTCAGTTACTGTTATGACACACAAGTCTAAAGTCTGAAATTGCAATATATATCATCACTTTCTAACTTCTATCTTTAATGATTTACCAGTAAAAAGGTATGATGCTAATCTGAAGCCATGCAGGGAACATCAGCGTCCTTCAGAGGTATGACTGTGTGAATCTTTCATGCCTGAGGCCTACTATTTACTAATGGACAAATAAGTGTATGGTGTCACATATTAAGGTACTTTCTGTACAAATTTACCACTATGTACTTGCTTATTGTACCAAGTTAAGAAATACAAGGATATGCCATAATATTATTAAAGAAAGTACTCTAGGTTCAGGACTTACCTTGAAAATGCAGCAGTTGACACACTTTACTTCAGGGCTGACTTTGTCTGATGGAAGCAGTACACAGCCAATATGTGGGGAGGTAAAGGTCGTGTGATTTGCTTGGCATCAATTTTACTATATGGATATGAGTAGGAGAAAGGTATTAGGTCCTTAGGTGGTCAGTCGATGTGCTATGCATTGTCTCTTAGCCAAAGCAAGGGCACACTGAGCGCGCTTACATCTGCCTACAGGGACAGCAGCTGGTGGTTTCTCCTCCAAGTCCTCCTCTGACTGTGGCTGTGGTGACCTAGGCATTGGTGGGGGATGTGTGTCCCTTCCTCTTGCTGATCCTGCTGCAGCTGTCTTCACAGGATCAGATTGTGGACCACAGTACATACTGTGAATATTTGTGCACATGTGCAAGGATTATACTGCAAGGCTCCACCAGATATATCTAGGCACTGGAACAATGACTTCAGAAGCCCAAATACATGCTCTATGATGTTTCTAGCTTGAGCATGTGGCTCATTATGGCATTCTTCTGTGGGTGTGTGTGGACTTCTTATGGGTGTCATCAGCCATGGTTCCATGACATAGCCAGCATTCCCCAGTAAATGTCCCTGTGGGATGTCCTCCCTAGCAAACATTTGGTACAGCTGTGATGTGTGCCAGATACAGGAGTCATAACTACCGGGATTGCCAGCACACACATTCAAGATAATTCCATTACACAGAACTTGGCAGTTGATGGAGTGGTATCCCTTGCAGATAATGTAGATTCCACCGTGCTCACCAGGTGGTGCTTTAATGTGTCTATGAGTGCAATCTATGGGACCTAGTACTTCAGGGTAGTGTGTTACACCATAAAACAGTTCCATATTGCTGGTGCTCTCTTCAGAACTATGGGGAAAAATGTGCTCACTGGTATGTATGAGCATAGCATCCAGAAATTGGTGGAGAATCCTGAAGGCTGATGCCTGTGACACACCCATCATGTCAACAGTTGGTCTTTGAAAAGTACCAATAGCTAATATTCTAAAAACACACATACCCTGGTTTCCACTGGGATGGGTTCCCTTTGGTTGGATCTGGCTCTGAGTTAAGGGTGGCAGATCTCACAGAGTTCTTGTGATGTGTCCCTGTCCACCCCGTAGTGTTCTACAATCTCCAACTCATGTAGCACTTGTAAGGTTACCCTGGACCTGCACAGTCTTCTTCTTCTTGGCTTAGGCTTGTTGTCAATAGCACCAGCAGTTTTGACTTCAGCCTCTAGCACATACAGATGTAGAATAGCTGCATCAGCCTGTTGCACTGTGTCAGTTAAAATTTTTTGTCTGTACTCCAATGGTATTGAAGTATTGAGGAAAAAAAAACAGAATGGAAGCTACATGGATACTTTATACATTGTTGAATAGCTCCACCATGTTGGATTGATTGATTAACATGCAATTCACCTGCTTATGCTATAATTATCATGTATTAAACACACCTGTTACTTGCTCATTAGTGTGGTATGCGCACCTCCGTGCACCTCAGCACACCTTGGCATAAATAAGGTAAGCATAGGCAAAACTGATATTCGTTTCCTCCATTTTTATGATATCATGCAAACATGGACCATAAAAAGTGAAGGAAAAGTTGCACACCTTCGATTCAAATACATACATGTGCTGCCACAGGAATAGTTACATAACAACCAAGAGAAACCAGCCATTAATTTCTGTGTTTCTTGTAGTTGTGCTAAGTGCTGTATCGTGCAAACAATGTCAAAGAAAAAAAAAATGTAACCTGACAGAGACCACACATTTTAACAACCAAATAATGAGAATGACACAGAACTTGAGAACTGTGCACTAATTACATGCACTTTCACCCTTCACAGCCCTACATGTTCACTTCTGAAACTGTAACCTGACAAACCCTCCTGATGTCACCATTCAGTGTTGCCATGCATTCAACACGAATACTGTGGAAGTGCCTACACGAAGTGAACATCCCTACATGGTTACTTTTTTTTGACATTCAACAATTCTAATGAGTTTTGACCTCATTTGCCTCTTCACCATGCGGACAGCCTGGAATCTACATGGTTAGAAACCGTGTAGGCAAGGAAATGCATGGGAACCCAATGTTGTGAACACAATGGAGGGTATTACTTTGCCTATATATCTGCACAAAGGAATTCATGTTTTGATAAAATGGGACTGTAATTCATCAGCTGCATAATGCTTATGCCTACATTACAGTATAATAGTCTGTTTCATGGCATTTAAACATTTTAGCAGCCTGCATTACTTACAAGTAGATTCTTCATTTTTGGGTGGGGGAGTGAAGCTGCATTTATGTCATTGCACATAAAAAGCTATTTTTATATTTGTTACTCTGATTTTCTAGCATCCACAATGTATAATTAGGTCATGATATGTGTGTTTTACATGTTAAGGTCAGTTATGTACAAATGTAAGAGCTTTTAATTATTCTTGTTTCTGTGTAGACTCATTTCCGTGGCTGTATTCAGAAAGTTTTCAAATATATGGCCAACATGAACATGGAGTCTACACAGTTGCTTTAGAGGTTGTTGAATCACTACACAGTGTTGGGTTGCTTCATTAGCATAAAATTCAGCTACGTATGCTGTAATTTGCATACCATGAACATTTCTGTGTTTGTGCATGAGTGTATGCTGCTATGAGGAGTTTACTGAACCTAAAACTTTTCGCAGCCATGTGAGCATCACACTGTGATGCGCACATGGTCAAAATTATTGTGTAGGCTTTAATGAATCCCCCAGCAAATCTAATCTCCGTTCACTTATAGACCTCTTTATTACAACCCATTCCAATAATATTTCCTCTATATCCATTCACCCACCAAAGTTTAGAGATTATTGCCCCAACACATTCTCCTTAATAAACAAGCATGTCAAATACCACAGGCTATTATTATTCAAACACAAGCTCCATCATAAAATCCCCATTTCACACTCCAAGGCTTGCTACTATTGATCAGTCCTTTGTACTCCCCTTTGTGATGCTAGCACTGCCACCAGTAAACTAACAGACTACTCTCACTTCAGGATACCCACTTCCCAGTGATCTCAAGGTTACTGAAAGACCCCAAAACTGAATGATTCAATGAAGAGAGCTTAAATCTCTAATGAAACTATATAATGAAGCCTAGGAAATGTGGAAACAAGACCCCACTTCCAACAAACTTGACCCTTACAAAACTCTCAAACAAGCCACCAGAAGACTCAAAACAAGAAACTAAAAGCTAAATAAGCCTCACTTCTTCACTCCCCTAAAACATTGTCAGGAGGTCAACAGACTTACAGGAGGATTCTCTCCAAATAAATTATCCATTCTAAGATACATATCCTACACATCTGATAATCGAACATCTTCTGACTTCTTCAAATAAATGTCAAATCTTCCCACATCTTCAGCAACCCTCAAGGCAGCCACACAACCAAGATAGCCTAACCCCCAATCCCCCCCATTCCACCTTGTTCTTCTCAAAAATCACTTCTCAGCAGATTTTATCCCTACATGATCAGATTCCTGTGGATCTACTACACGCACTTGACAATATCTGCCATTGGTTCTTTTAGCATTGCAGAAATGTCATCACCACCACTCTTGAGCAGATTTGCAACCTTTGCCTTGTGGCTAAAACTATGCTAAGGACCACTGAATAGTGATCATGTTACAGAACGAGTTTATCTAAGGTAAGACAGAGTAAGAATTAGTGGCAGGGATACGAGTAGGCTCAGCATGCATTAATAAGCTAGGTAGGGGATCTTTATGTCCTGCTCCATCTTAGCTAGAAATGTGCTAACTCTAACCCCGTGCTAACATTAATCCTACACCTTATCTTAGAAAAACCCTTTCTATAACTCCACCACTGAAAGAGACAGCTTGGACCCCACTACATACAAACATGCATACATGCATACATACACACAATAATAAATCTAACCTCTTATGTAAGCCTGGCTCTAACCCTAACCCTCAAGCATTCATACACACACAAAAAAATAGCCAAAATCTTGTACGGAACCACTAGTGTAGTAGAAACTTGTACTGACAAAAAACACGATACGAAAAAAATGCAAACACTTTAATAGTCCATTTTACCGCTTTCATCTCCAATAGAGACTTCTTCAGAAATAAAACAAAAGCACCAATTAACTCCATTTATATACTAAACAATCGTGACATCCTCATTAATTAATTAAATTTAAAAAGATATCACCAAAATTACGTTTAAAAACTTTGTTATATACACTACTGATTTACATCCTATGAATTATTAACCACTTGATGTTGAATATTTGTTATATAGCATTTATCATATATGTAAATATACTTTCACTTTAATTAAGAAATATATTAATGAAGATTGATAAAAAATATAATATAATAATAAAGTTAAATACAAAAATAAACTTTAAAATTCTTGAATTAAGACCCATTAAATTTCTATCCATATTCTATAGAATCTATTGATACACCTTAAGTTAATACTATTAAAAAAGACATTGTTAATCCTATGTATTATTTCTATATATTATTAGCTCTCTCTTGTAACATAGGAACAAGTGATACATAATCATTTAGGCCTGGTGCAAACATAGCTGCCAGTCTAAATTGCCACTGGCTCTCCTTCTTTTTTAAAACATTTTTTCCAATCTCCACCTCTAGGGTTGATTTGTACTATTTCCAGAATGCCAAACACAAATTTATCAATTTTTTCACAATTAATAGAATGCCTATATAATGCATTTGTATTTTTGTGATTTTTTACATCATTTAATTGTTCGTATATTGTTTTTTAACATTCTTTCAGTTTTCCCTACGTAAAAATGCCCACTTGTAGTGCACCAAGCCAAATATACTACCCCTCTTGTATTACAATTGCCCTTTTTAAACCAAACTTTACTCCCAATATTGTTGTTTAAAACTAATGTAGTTTCCTTAGTGATATATGGACAATATTTGCACATACCACACTGCTTTGTACCCCTCTTGTCTTGACCCATATTGTCAAATTTATACTCCAATAACTGTTTGATATTATAACCTACTCTGTTAACAAATTTTGGCCTGTTGCCTACTTTATCCAAAATTTCCTTTTTAGTTCTAAAAATATTCCAATTTCTTTTAAGAGCTTCTTGAACTAAATGGGTATATGTATTGTACTGCAACATACAAGCTTTAGTAAAATTTCTTGGTTTTGAACAATTTACACTGTTGCCTGATATCTCTTCCACATGGGTACCTAACAGGGGATGGTACTTGATACCCCATTGTGTATATATTTCTTGAAGAATATTGTCTAGAAGCTCCAATGGATAACCTCTCTCCACAAACATATCAGAAATAATTTTGAATTCTTTATCTAGATCCTCTTTACAGGATGTCATCCTAGCAATCCTAATAGCCTGTCCTTTCACTATACTAATTTTTTGGCTAAATGGATGTTCACTTTGAAAATGTAGGTAGGCATTACAAAAAGTCTTCTTTCTATATACCAAGGATTTAATTCCCTCTTTTTCTTTGGAAATGGTAGTATCCAAAAAATTAATTGAATTTTTGTGGTATTGGTACGTAAATTCCAAAAACTGAGTAGTTGAATTTAAATATTCTATATATTTAGGGACCTCTTCTTCCATACCAGTCCATAGTATAAAGATATCATCCAAATAGCGTACGTATAGTTTAACACTAGCCCAATAGGGGCCACCAATAACAAAGTTGTTCTCCCAACCCAGTAAAACTAGGTTTGCATAAACGGGTGAACATGCTGCTCCCATGGGGACACCCTTGATTTGTTGGTAATATTCACCTTCAAACCAAAGGAAATTATTGTCTAGTACCAAACTCATTAATTCACAAACTAATTTAACCATATCATTATCCAAGTCCGAATATTGGAAAAGCACTTCTTCAAAAAAAGTTAACCCTTCTAATTTGGGGATACTTGTAAAAAGATCTTTTATATCCACTGTGAGAAAAAGAATATTATCACGAAAGAATTCTTGTTTAATATTCCTCAAAAATTCCCACAAATCTTTTAACAAATGTGGTACTTTCTGAATAATATGTTTTATACAATTGTCTATAAACACAGTTAATTGGTGAATTTTGGATCCCCTAGCCGCTACTATTGGTCTAAATGGCAGTTTACTAATACTTTTATGTATCTTGTGGATACCAAAAAAACAGGAACTAATGAATCCTTTCTATATAAAAATTCATGAATATCTTTACTTATTCTTCCATCTAATAAATATTCCTCCAGGTATGAATCAATCCTAGTATATGCTATGTTTATCTGATTTTTGGATATCCCCACATAGGTACTATTATCGAATAATAAATTTAACATTTCATCGGAATAATCCAAACTACGAAACAAAACAACTCCTCCCCCCTTGTCAGGAATCATAACTCTTACATTATTATCTTTTCTTAAATTATTCAATAATTCATTTTCTCCCCTTGTTAGGTTCCAGTTGTTAACATTTTTGTTATACTTAAAGATGTTATATATATCCTCCATAACTAACCTTTCATATGTTTCTACAAGGGGATGTAAGGGGGGATTGTATATACTTTTTTTCTTTGGTAAAACGTAACTGTATAGAGTATTTTTCCTTTCTACCTCTTTATGTTCTAAACTTATTTCCAAATTGAGTTTTCTAGTATACAACTTTAAAGACACAATATTATCTACTATATCCCCTGAAGAAGAGGGAATATATTTCACACCCTTCGAAAACAATTTGAAATAATCTTCCGTAATTAATCTATCTGTGTAACTGTATATTGTAAATCCATCCTTCTTGTGTACTATCCCACTATTGTTATCTATAGAATTATATGAATTCACTATACTCAATTGTAATTCCTCCTGTGTGGATAATAATGTCTGTTGTATTCCCCTTTCTCCGTGTAATACTGTGCCAGTCTCTGTGAGCGTCGAACCTCTGGAAAATCCTCACCTTCCTGTGTGTTGGAATAATGGAAGTCATCTTCCCTGTCTTCCCTTTGTCCTTTATTACTTACCACCTCACTATACCTGGGTGTTCTACGATCAAATTTCTGTCCTTCAAATGAACTAGCATGTGTTGGCAAAAACTTGTTCTTCCTATCCTGTACTTGTCCTGCCATGTTGTTACTTTTGTTAATATAAACTTGTTTGTTTAGGTAACTCTTTTTATCCCTTTCTAATTTACGGTTCTTTTTTTGAAAAATATTGTAACATCTTCTGTCTACCTTGTCCAACATCCTATAATATAAAGCATTATACTGGGGAAACAACAAATCATTCTTGATTTTCTTATCTAGTTCCTGAACTTCTAGTAACATTCCCTCCTTCTGTTTTTCATAATAAAATAAAGTTTTTTTTAATTAACCCTAACCCTATTTCATCAAAATAATTAGTATAATCATTCATAACTTCCTCAGTGTATATGACACCAAAAGGAAATTTGTATATTCTTAACCCTTGTGGTACAATTTTAAGTGAAATACACTGTTTAAAATATGCAATGTCCATTTCTGTAGTTTTGTATTTGAACAGTCTTTTTTCCAATTGAAAAATCAAGTCCTTTAAGGAAACTGCATTGTATCCGTGATTATGTAAAAAATGAGTATCAGGACCTTCTATTCGTACATTTTCATTATTAGCAAACACATATTGTTTAGTGAATATTCTTTCAAATCTGTTGTTAGCATCTAAATGTCCTGTTTTATCCATCGTCTCCAGACAATCAGTAATGCACTCTCGACTACAGTTACTTCTATTTTGTATATTATTATCTGGTACAGTACCTTGTTTCGGATGAACCACCTGTGTATTAACCTGTTTATGATTCAAGTGGGTTGTAACCGATGAAGAATTGATAACTATGTCTCCGTTGTTCCCTTCATGATCCAGATTTAATGCCACCATTTCTCCGTTGCATTGTGTAGAACCCATATTCGGACGCTCCATACGACTAACGTTGTCAGTAAATCCGGAAGTTGCAGCATTTGGCGGGTAAAAGGAACCCGTCTCCATACAGATACCATAACCGTTATAACCTGGGGGTATGAAATTACCACATTCACCAATAAAGGATTGCCTAGCAGTAGCACAACTTTCCTTCTGGGTCAGAAGTTCCAATAACTTGGTTAGTTCACCCTTTAAACAAGAAACTTCTTTCCGCAGTTGTCTAATTTCCGCTCCGGTGTCCTCGGCCAACACAGTCCCAGATAGGTCTAATTCATCTGTGATATCCATAGCAAGAAAATGGCAAAGATAAGAAACTTGATAACGTAACCAAAAACCAAAAACTGAGTACTAAAACAAATAAATAGCCGAAATCTTGTACGGAACCACTAGTGTAATAAAAACTTGTACTGACAAAAAACACAATACGAAAAAAATGCAAACACTTTAATAGTCCATTTTAGCGCTTTCATCTCCAATAGAGACTTCTTCAGAAATAAAACAAAAGCACCAATTAACTCCATTTATATGCTAAACAATCATGACATCCTCATTAATTAATTAAATTTAAAAAGATATCACCAAAATTATGTTTAAAAACTTTGTTATATACACTACTGATTTACATCCTATGAATTATTAACCACTTCATACACACACACACACACACACACACACACACACACACACACACACACACACACACAGACTCCCACTCCTAATTCAAACTCACTTACCTATTTTAGTTAAACAAGTACACAGCAACACAGATTTCACATTATGAATGTTCAGCATAGCATCCCAGCATTTCACATTTTGTATATATTATAGGCACGTTTGGTTAAGTACAGGGGAACTGTCTGTGTGTGTGTGTGTGTGTGTGTGTGTGTGTGTGTGTGTCTGTGTGCACATGCATGTTCTAGTATGCGTGTGTATGTGTGTTTGAGTGTATTTGTGTGCATGTGTATGCTTGTGAGAAAGACTGGAATTTTTTTTTTTGTGCAAGCCAAGTGTGTGTCTGCATTTGCTTATCTTAGTACCTGTCTGCATATTTAGAGATAATGGCTGTTAAATACATTACTTGAGTTTATTTGCCAGAAACAATTTAAGTTAAATATTTCAAGGCATGCATGCAAATGTCTTCTGTGTTCAAAGAACTCGAATAGTAGTATTAAACTCGTAAAGTAAAAGCATTCCTTTATTTCTTTTTCATACTTTGCTACGCAATCTGACAGAATATAATGAGAAATTTTGAGAACCATTTAACAAAATGGTAGCCCATGCTGCAGTAGCAAAGTAGTTTAAAATAAATATAGTGCTTGCAATGTTTAAGTATATTCTTTCAGCAAGTAATTTTCATTAATTAATGCTATTTGTGAACTAAGCAACTTTATGGCCTTTAAGCAAATGTTATTGGTATGTGAAATTCACCTGCTACTTTCCAGCAGGTAGTTAAAACTGCAGTTTAAATTAGAAATTCTTTGCAAAAGATGTATTGTTCACCACAGATCTATTTGATGGCTCTTACAAAGGAAAAAATTAAGGCAACAATGCATAAAATGTTGTCAATTGCATCATTTTAGCATAAGTATAACTCTGTCAACCAGTGATGGTCATATGTTGCATGGAGCATAATGTTAGCTGTCAGATATGGAAGACAGAGGAGGTGCTCCTCATGATGTTAACAGGGAAGCATCGTCATCATCCATAATCAGACATGTCTTTCAAACTAATGCAATGGTTGAGAGCAAAGGGGGAGATTTAATTAATGAAACTTTGAAAGCAGCACATAGCAAGAAGCAGGCAGCATAACATTATAGTGCATGTCTATGTTGGCTAACTGGTCTCTGTTAACATGTAGCTCTCTTAACAATGAACTATGTCTGCTCTATGTCACCCTTATAATATATGCATTGTATTATTTACCTGAAGCATTTGGATGACAGTAATTACTATGCCATTGGGCCTGAGCAGTTAAATGCTGCATTTCTTCTCCAAAAAAGCATATATCCTCCTGTTCCAGTAGTCTGGCATTAATTCGACTACAGTCATGTAAGCTGGGACTGCTCAATAATGGGTCATGGAAAATGTTAACCTTTTATTTGATGGTGATCAGTTACAACTGCCATATTACAAAACTCTGCGATGGGGAGTCACATGCTCTTTCTTACTGAGCTCCTACACTGAATGACTCTAGAATGTTTGTGTGAATCTGGGCATGTTCTTTTGAAGTTGTAAGGATATGAAGTGGCACTGCCTCTATACACTGTAAGAAAAGGCCATCAAGTTGTGATTCTAAAACAAAAGTGTTCGTTATTTGCTTTTTTCCACTGTGGCTGCCAACTGGCAAAACTCCTGCATATCAACCCAGCTCATTCACTACCCCATCCTGGGTATTTTTCCAGTTAGCGGAAACAGGCAGAAGGGCATCACACATGCAGCCATGGCAATAATTTGCCTTAACATAATCTTATCAATGAGGACATTTGTTTTGATCCTAAGCTGACCAATAGTAGCTAACATGTGCACCTACATCACGCCAGGGGCATCCTATGCCCTCCCTTTATATGTACATACTCCCACTCACATGATATTAAGAGCTGCCATCACCAGCTTGTGATCACTAAGCATACATCCCCTCCTCCTGTAACATGCAAAATATCACTTAAACAGGAGTAGGTTGACCTGAGCAGGACCACTATGTCCCTCTCCCCAGAATGAGACAACCAACAAATGCCACTTATTCCATCATCTCCTGCTTAACTCCTCCAGCACCCTATAGCCAAAATTAGAACTTGAGTTCTCACATCACAGTCAGGGCTTTCATTTGCATGACAGAGCCTAGCATAATTTTTTTTTTTTTTTTTTTAATCAAATATGAGAACATGCAAACCAGTCCATACGTTCCTATAAAACTGTCCAGCCAATGGCTGTGATTATTATATCTTGCTGTTACAATTTAGTAAAAGATATATTTACCCATGCAGAAAGAGACCTCCAGAAATGTGTCTGCACTGTGATGTTTAATTTTACTGAATCCTAGCCTTTATCTAAGCATAACACTGGGCAGTGGCATATTAAACTAAACTTGCTTAAAGGAAGGCGAAGTGGGAAAATGATCATCTGATCAGAATCAAATATTCTCTGAGTGTGTATAATTTAATGTAGATGTTGCATACTGAAATTGTCCAAAGCACATGCACGATCCATAAAAATCAATCTCTGACTTCTAATTCAGCAAAGTTTTTTTTTTTTTTTTTTTGCAAGAACTCATTGAAAAGGTTGTCCTAAGAAAAACAATCCTTTTGCCAAGGTATTCCAGAAGCTAGTTTGCTTTTTCAGTTTAGCATAGGACTTAACATATAGCTATCCTTCGATTTTCTAAAGTTTAACCTAAAGGCCAGAAAACTGATATGACAAGATGACTTGATGGACTAGGCTGCCCCATGCAAGTTTCGTCAGCTGGACATTTACAGCTATATTATTTTTTTTTTATGATTTAACAGCAAAAAAGAATAGCCAGAAATAGCTATGATTATTAAATCACATCACTGTTCTTATGCAAATAATTGATAGGAATAAAGCCACTCAAAAATGTACTACTGCTGCTGTGTTGCGGTTATTTAATGCTGCAGATTTCTAAACTTTGTGTAGTTACAGCTGTTAGCATGAACTTATTTTATTAGCGTACATCAGTGGAAGACAAACCATAACCACGAAGTGTTAGTATCTTAGAATCATCACCTGCCATATCATGTTATAACATCACCAATTGCTGCAGATAACAAAAACTCATATCTTTCTAAGCATTTCTATAAATCATTGAGATGGATCTGTGATGTATTGTAAATCTCTAATCTCACTCTCTTCAAAGCGATACTTCTTTAGTCATCATAGTCACCATCATCATCATCATCATCCCCTTTTTTCTCATATTCTGTACAGATTACAGTGGCATGCTAACTGTCACTGTTACTCTTTATTCAGTGTCACCACCCTACCTTCTTTGATGGTTCCCTATTAAGTAAGTGAACGCTTAATGTAGCGAATACTGTTTAATCGACAGATAAATGTCGAAATGGCAAAATCCTGAAGACTCGGAGCAGTGATTTTTTTCCCAGGGAAAAAAATCACTGGGCCATTTTTGGGACTTTGCCGGTTCCTCCACGGTGGTGTGATCTTGGAGCTGGTATATTTAAGTAGGGGGTGTGGGGGGCAAAGCCACCCATTTTATTTCTTCAACTTTCTTTGGGATTCTTCTGTCACATACTACCCACCCAATACTCTGTATCATTTGGCTGTAACCCATTTGAGTCTAATTTTGACATCCTCATTCCAACATCCCTTCACCTCAACCATCCCTCCGTTTTACTTGAAGATATTAACCTGTTACATTAGTTTCCCTTCTATCTCAGTTTTCAGCTTCATCTGATTTTCCCTATTTAATGCTATGACAACTCTCTAATCTGTATTCACTTTCATCTTGCATACCTTCCAGGTTTGCATTCCATTCACCATTCATTTACTGAAATTCTTGTTAAAAGTCTGCCTGTAAAGCCACATCAACTGCCTACAGCAGCTTATTTTGTGTTTTTTTTTTTTGCAGACCAGCGATTTTCTTTTCCCTTGGAAAAAGATCGCTGTTCCGTTTGTTCACAATTTTATGCTTTTGTTTTTTTTGCGGGGGTCGATTATACAGCGTTTGGTATTTTAAGTGTTCGCTATTATAATATAGACCCTTCTTAGAATCATGCCTGACTGTCACACATCTTCTCTCACACAATCCATCCAACTTTTGCTGGAAACCCTAATTTCCTCTTGCCTTATTCCTGCCTGTCCTAAATCTTCTTCATCTGATTTTTTTCTGCATTTCTCCATATGTCCACACCACTATAATCTTTCTTTGACATTCTCTACAATTGGAGTAGGTATGGCTTCTTCCCTGATGTCCTTATTGTTTCATCTGTCCCACAGTATACATGCTACCATCTGTGGAACTTCGGGAACATGACCTCTGGCTTCCTCAGTTGTTCTGCCTTCACTGCCCAAATTTCTGTACAATGGATTAGTACGAGTCACACCACTATTTCGTACACCTTATTTTTTCAACTTTCTTTGGCATTCTTCTGTCACATACTACCCACACAATACTCTGTACCATTTGGCTGTAACCCCTTAGATTCTAATTTTGACATCCTCATTCCAGCATCCCTTTACCTCAACCAGTCCTCCATTTTACTTGAAGATATTAACCTGTTACATTACTTTCCGTTCTATCTCAGTTTTTAGCTTCATCTGATTTTCCCTATTTAATGCTATAACTCTCTAATCTGTACTCACTTTCATCTTTCATACCTTCCAGGTTTGCATTCCATTCACCATTCATTTTCTGAAGTTCATGTTAAAAGTCTGCCTGTAATGCCACAGCAACTGCATACAGCAGCTTTCTTGATCGGTCCCCTCTGACCTGTTTGCTACTGTAGTCCATCATCGGTATGAACAACAGTGTGCTCAGAGATGAACCCTGATGAAACCCCACTCCCAGTGGGAACCTCTCTGGCAGTCTGAACACTTTTCCTACTTGTTTTATTCAGTCTGTGTAGATAACCTGCACTATTCCTATAAATTGTTTGGGACTTTGAGCCAGAGCCATCACAGGACTACCCAAATCATCTGTCTTTGGATCTTGTTATTTGTTTTCCCATGCTGGGTGACAAAATACAGAAATGAAGGTTGTAACCACCATGAAATGCTACACATATCTTATGGTGTATTTTAGAAGTCCTCCTGTTGTTAGGACTGTATTGAGAAGAGTTCTTAACTTCTAATTATGCCTTGGCAGAATTCATCCTAAGGTTATTATATTTCCTGGTTGTATTTTTTAACACCTTTTGAAACTGTGATCATTTTATTTTATTTATTTATTTATTTATTGTACATTTGTTAACTGGGTTAGTCTGGCTGAGCTTTTGGCTCATTTTCAGCAGAGACCTGGGGAGAAAAGCTCCTCAGGACTAGAAAACAATTTATTAAATTTTAGTAACATAGTAGTAACAATCAGCTATAGGATCTTACAAGCAGAGACCTGGAGAGAAAAAAAGCTCCTCAGGCAATTCAATTATACAGAGTATTAACAATTGGCAGACAAGTATGTGAGTTGTTACAAACAAGGTTTTAAACAATTAGCAGAAGAAAATGTGATTAGTTACAATATTATTTTAGCTACTTAGAGCAAAATGAGTTAATAGTTAGGCAGATGCTTATTTAAATTGGGTAGGATCTAGTTGTATAGGAGTTTGAAAACAAGAAAGGAAAGTAAGAATGGCTAGTAGGAGATGTAGGGGAGGTAGAGTATAGGAGACAGACTAGACAGGTAGGTTGTTTTGAGACTGTAAGAATTAAGAGTGGTTGGTGACAGAGGAAGGGAAGAGCTAGAAGAGGCAGGGGAATAGTGTTAGAGATACATTAAGAGTGAGGTGGTGAAATAGCTGAAAGGATGGTGGTTTCAGGGTGGTTGGCTACAGTGGCAAGACCACTTTGTTTTTAGGTATTTCCTTGTGGCTAATTTGAAACTTTTGCTATGCTAGAGGGATTTTATTTCCAAGGGGAGTTGGTTCCAGGATGTAGCTGGGTTATAGTTATAGAGAAGGCAGCCTATTTTGGTTTTGGGTTTGTAGATGTCTAATAGTTCTTGATTTGAGATGTGTAGCATCCTAGCAGCGGAAAATTTGGATATGATAGTGGAGAGGCTGGGCAGAAGGAGGGTAGATAGAGGATAGAGTGGATGATTTGTAGTTGGTATAGTTGGAGCAGCTGAGGGAATTCTAGCCAGTCTAGTTGCTGTAGTGCTAAGCAGTGGTGTGACTTGTAGGTCTGGTTAGCTGCAAATCTGGTGATCTTATTATAGGCAGTTTCAAGCTTGGAAATAAGTGTTGAATTTAGGTTTGTGAATATGTGGCAACTGTACAGGAGTGTTGGGAGTAATAAAGCCTGGGAGAGAGTTATTCGGGCAGTGTTAGTTAAGTATTTCGTGTTACGGAAAAGGTGTCCAAGTTTCTGATTAGTTCTTTTTACCGAGTTAGTAATATGGAGATCAAACTTAAGCTGAACATCTATTGTAACACCTAGCAATTTAGTACTAGATTCAGCTGAGATGATAGTGCTGTTGCAGATAAAATGTACTTTCAGTGTGGTGAGGTTTTTAGGGAGGAAGATTAGGAGTGTAGTTTTTTTTTGGATTAAGTATTAGTTTGTTATCACTAAGCCAAGTCTCAGTGGTGTGGAAGGATGCCTGGGTAGTTGATTGGAGGTCAGTTGGGTTGCCAGCAATGTTATAAAAGTTGGGTCGTCAGCATATTGCACAAGAGATGACTGGGGACAAGAGGAGTATAGCAAGTTGGTGAAAATATTGAAGAGTAGTGGTCCAAGTATGGACCCTTGGGGGACTCCCATTTGTACAGTGAGAGGGGAGGATAGTGCAGAGAGTCATTTAACTGATTGCTGATGGGTAGAGAGATAGCTGGGGAACAAGGAGATAGTAGGGGGAGAGAAATGTAACTTAGTGAGTTTATCTAGAAGGAGTGAGTGAGAGACAGTGTCAAAGGCTTTAGAAAGGTCAAGGAATAGCATGAGACAAGTATATTGTTTTCACGAGCTAGGGAGACTATGTTGAGGAATGATATGAGTGCAGTAGTTGTACTATGCTTGGGACGGAAACCATGCTATGTGGGTGCGAGAAGGTTTTCCTGGTGAAGGTAATGCATTACCTGCTTGTGAATGCATTTCTCTAGGATTTTTGAGAGTGGGGAGAGTATGTCAATCGGTCTGAAGTTGGATATGTCTGAGGAGTTGCCCCCTTTGTAAATGGGTAGAGTAAAGAAATTCTTCCATACAGTGGGGACATAGGATTCAGAAATGGATCGGTTGATTAAGATGGATACAGGATAGGCAAGAGGTGCAGAGGCAATCTGCAGGAAGTAAGAGGGTAGCTTGTCAACAGATGGGGAGCAAGGTTTAAGTTTAGACAGTAATGAATTTACATAGTTGATACTGCTTTTAGAGAGAAGGCATTAGGAGGGTTTGGAAGAAGTGTAGAGTTTGTGGGGGTGCTAGTGTTGTTTCTGGGGGGGATTTATTATGGAGGTTATTGAGTTTATAAAATGATTATTAAATTTGGTGGCTATGTCTTCAGGTGTTGCATTGGGACATGGGTCAGGAGAGGAAGGGTTTCCTGGATGAAGAGTCTGTTTAATAGAGCTCCAGAATTTCTTTGGGTCTGATTTAAGAGTAGAGGGAGGATTGGCATAGAAATTTATTTGGTCATAATGGATGATTTTTTTTTTATTATTAGTTATTTATATTTCTGAAGAAGAGAAGGGGTCCTAGTTTTAGTCCACATTTTACAAATCCTATCCCGGTCTTTCATGAGGGTTCTGGTAGATTTAGTGAGCCAGGGAGCAGTATTAGATTTGATTCTAATTTTGCAAAGAGGAGCAAGGGAGTTAAGAATGTTTAGGAATGTAGTGTTGAAGGAGTGGGCAGCTTCATCTAAAGGAAGAGTGGTGTGGTAAGACCATTTAATTTTGGAGAGTTGGTGAATAAAGGAGTTAAGACAAAAATGAGAAAGTGAGCGGGTGGTAATAAATTTGTTAGGTTTGGTAAGGTAGGGAGTATGTCCGGTTACTGTTTGATGGCAGTGGTTGCTGAGGGCATTTGGAAGGGTTTGGGAGTTATGATAGTTTTGAGGGTGGGAGACCAATATCCAGTCAAGAAGAGAGCAAGGTAGGTGAGATTTATTAATGTAGATTGGGGTTGTGATTAGCTGCTCAAACCCATGTAGGGTTACACAGGAAGTAGTGTTGGGAGCTTGTATTGTAAGCCAATCAATATTTACATCTCCCAGTATAATTATTTAATTGTGGATGGTATGTGAGAAGTGCGATAGGATGTTCTCAAGTATGTTAATATTATCACCAGGGGGAATATAGATTGCTGCAACAGTTATGGTGTTGATACTGTTAAGTGTGAAGTTGGACAGTAGGAGTTCATCTGGTAAGAAGGAGGGTAAGTCTAGTGTGGGACTGATTTGGGAGAGGCAGTTGGAGTAGAGTATGGAGACTCCTCCTCCTTTTCTTTCAGGTCAATCTAATCTAAGGATATTATAGCCAGGAGGAATGATTTCACTGTCCAGATGGTGTGGTTTTAACCATGTTTCAGTTAGGGTAACTATGTCAGAAGTATAGTTAGCTATCCAAGCATAGAGTACTTGAACTTTATTTACAATGCTCCTGACATTGATAGAGCAGAATTGTACTTGTTTTTGTGGGTTGGAGGGGTTGACAGGTTTAGATACAGGAGGGTTCAGGGAAGTGTCTGTAGGGCCAGGGTTAGGATGAATATCACCAGACAGAAGTAGAGGTTTGTAATGAGGTTTTAATTTGAGTAAGTAGACTTTGTTTTTTTTGTTTTAAAGGGGAGGGGGGAGATATTTTTATTTTAGGAATTGAGTGGTGAGGGGAAGGATGGAGGGACAAATTAGTAGATAGGGTTGTGGTGTAGTACTTGAGTTAAGAATGGTGTTTGAGGGCTGGAAATAGTGAGTAGGTAATTGTGAGTGATAGGAGATGAGGTGACAGAGTATAAGGAGTAGGGAAGGTAAGAGTATAGTTTGAGTTGTAAGAGACAGGTCACTTTATGGGATGTAGAACAGAGGATGAGAAGAAGGGGTGGGAGTAAGGTATAGTAGTCTTTGATAGTGCATAGTAGGTAAGTGTGGGGAGGAGCAAAGGAGGGAGGTAGTATGAGAACAGGAAGTAGAGGGGTGGGGGATTATGGAGGAAGTTTGGGGGTGTGGTTGTATGGATAGGTATAAAGGTAATGATATGGGGGTGGGTGGGAATGGGGGTGAGAAGAGAGGGAAGTGAGCGCAGCTACACCTTCCAGATAGAACTTAGCTAAAAAATACTATCAGCTAGTCCAGGGACACTTACTAGAGATGGTACACCTGGAGGGCTTTCATCTGCAATTAGAGCAAATATGGCATCCAGGGTTTTTTTAAAACCTTTGGTGTGTTGTACCTGAGCAATCACTTGGGGGGGGGGGGGGGCATCAATTGGAATTTAAAATAGCAGGGTAGAATCCAAGGCACTCTGCTAAACCTAGCTAATTATCAATGGACAGCCAAAGAAATAAGGAAAACATACAGGCACCCTTGTTCAAGGACTAGAAGGTTTCTCCATGAAAAACTATGTGTAGGAGTACACCACAGGTCACAGCTGTATGCTGCTTACTAATCTGCAAAGGGAGATTTTATTCTCTTTTATATTTGAATCCCCCTTTGCTCATTGTTTGCTGCACACAATGTAGCTAAAGATAAAAGCAGCTGGAGACTCTGCACCTCTGTTTGGTGTTTAGTGAAGAACAAATATTGAGGAAGAGGGACTGAAGGCTATGACTATTGAGAGGGGATAAATACCTTCACATATAACAAATTATCAACAGTGAAATGGAATGAAAGGGGTGGGGTGGGCTAAGAGGAAGAAGGTTTGGAGCTGTTGCCCCTTGGGTATGCACTCTAGCTGACTGTAACAGATTTTAACAAGGCATAACAGTAGTCACAAAAGCTGGCACCTACACTGCACAAGCTGCAACAACAAGGTTCCTGGGGTTAAACTTGGGGCTGCAGTCTATTTTTGGATGATTGCTGGTTAGAGTTTTCTTTGCTTTTAGCTGGAGTGAGAGGATTCCTTGCTCACACAAGTGGGGGTGGGGGCCCCAAAGCAGTCAGGTCCTCAATGGCTACTACACAAGTGGCAACAACAAGGATCCTGGAGTTAAACCTGGGGCTGCAGTCTATTTTTGGATGATTGCTGGTTAGAGTTTTCTTTGCTTTTAGCTGGAGTGAGAGGATTCCTTGCTCACACAAGTGGGGGTGGGGGCCCCAAAGCAATCAGGTCCTCAGTAGCTACTACACAAGTGGCAACAACAAGGTTCCTGGAGTTAAACCTGGGGCTGCAGTCTACTTTTGGATGATTGCTGGTTAGAGTTTTATTTGCTTTTAGCTGGAGTGAGAGGATTCCTTGCTCACACAAGTGTGTGTGTGTGTGTGGGGGGGGGGGGGGCCCAAAGCGATCAGGTCCTCAGTGGCTTAGAGATGCTACACCTGGAGGGCTTTCAGCTGCAATTTGTTGCAATCATTGTTTAGATGATGTGTTTAACGATAAAGGATATGTGCCATTGCTTATCAGTACAGCCTTTTATACTTGTTTTGAATTCAAACTATATACATCTTTCACTGACTTTTCTTATTTTCATCATTTGACTTGAACACTGACATTTAATTTCATAATTTTATTTATTCTGCATTATTATTGCAGAAGGATAATGATATCCAGGATGCGGAATCCTACACCAAGGCACTCTATATGCATCTTCAGGATTGCATGGACCGTGCTATCCCAAATAAAACTCCTTCCTCAAGCAAGAAGAAACCAGTCTGGTGGACCCCGGCCATAAGCAAACTTTACAGTAAAAGGAGGAGACTTATACAAAAAAGGCCAAATCTCAAGTAATAAAATCATCCCTGATCAGCATTAGTAAGAAACTGAGGGCCCTCATGAAGTCAACTAAAGCTAATTTTGAAAAGAAAGTTGCCAAGGATGCCAAGGATAACCATAAGGCCTTCTATGGCTACGTCAAATACCTAAATGGCAACGCTCAGGTCTGTTCTGAGCTAGTACAAAATGGAACAAAATACACTGACCCTTCTGACATTGCCAACATCTTGGCTGACAGGTTCAGTGCAAATCCCCCCCCCCCTCACCACCTGCAGGGCCTATTACTATTCCAGGGGATTGTGTAACTCCAATTATTACTAATACGCTGGTTAACAAGGCTCTATCTAAAGCTAAAAACACTGCCTCCATGGGACCAGATGGTGTCCCAGGCTGTGTCATACGTGAGCTCCAAAAGGAATTACCCCCTCATCTTAATACCCTGTTCAGTCTCAGCCTCTCCACAGGATATGTGCTCATAGAATGGCGCACGGCAACAGTGGTCCCGCTACACAAGGGTGGGGCCACAACTGACCCTGGGAACTACTGACCAATAAGCTTGACCAGTCTGATCTGTAAGGCTATGGAGCAAATCATTATGGAGAGATTGGGAACCTCCAGTCGCTGGACCCCACACAGTTCGGCTTCGTCAAGAGCAGATCATGCCTCCTGAACCTGGTGGATTTCTTTGAGACAGTTACTCAGGCTATAGATAAGGGAAAGGAGGTACACACAGCTTACCTTGACCTTGCTAAAGCATTTGACACCATTCCCTATTCAGGTATTATTGATAAGCTCACCAGCCTGGGCATAAACCCTTACATCACAAGATGGATCGCAAACTGGCTCTCAGACAGATCCCATAAAGTAAGAGTAGCGGGATCTATGTCCGAATCCAGACCAGTAACGAGTGGTGTGCCTCAGGGCTCTGTCCTGGGGCCCCTCCTGTTTGGCATATACTTCTCAGAAGTACAGGTAAGCACGGAAGGGCTGTGGCTGACTAAGTTTGTGGACGACTGCAAACTGGGTGCTATAATAGAGTCTCCAGCCGACATGGAGATCCTCCAGAAGGGCCTAAATAACACTGATGCATGGTGTCAAAGCCATGGTCTCAAGCTAAATGCAAAAAAAATGCGTAGTAATCCCCTTTGGAAAAAACAGAGTACCCGCAAACTACAACATAGGAGGTAATCCCCTGAAATCTGAAGAAGAAATAAGGGATCTAGGGACCCAAGTAGACAGTCAGCTTTCCTTTGATAACCATGTTGCCAAAATGGTTAGAAAATCCTTCTATGTGACCCATCTGATCAAGAAAGGGTTCGCATCAATATCTAAGGATGTAATGGTGCCCCTCTACTCTTCCCTCATCAGACCCATTATTGAGTACAATGCACCAATTGGAATGTACCTGGCTAGACATCTCCAGCAGCTGGAGAGACCACAGAGGTACCTAACCAAGAGAATTGCTGGCCTCAAACAGTTGCCCTATGCAGCACGATTGAAAAAGCTAAGACTGTTCTCTGTTGCATATCGCTTTCTCAGAGGTGCTCTCTGTCTAATGTACAGAGCCATGTCCAACCCAGAATTGTTGAACATGCTCCATCTTGGCAAAACCAAATCTACTTGAGCTACATGCTCGAGGGATATAAACCTCAACACAACAATGAATAGAACATGCTGGAGGGATAGATTCACTTCGCAGAGACTTCCCTTACTATGGAACAGGGTCCTGATCTACATAAGACAGAGCTCCTCACTATCACTCTTCAAGAGGAACCTTGATGAGTGGATGGGTAACAGAAAGTTCACACTGGGGATCACACCAACAGCACTACTAGATAAAGGCCAAGGGTACTAGCTGCTAGTACAAGGGTCTAGGGAACTACTAAAGGGGCGGTGAATACCGCACAATGTGGCTGGGCTAATATATGCCTTCAGGTAGATAGCCCAGTACCAACCTATGAACCTATGAACCTATTAAACTGAATTGCATAACAATATTATTCACAAATTCTAGATTTCTGAGCTCACACATTTAGAGGTGTTTTGTATCCAAATTCATTCATATAAAGAAAGCAGATGTTATTTTAATTCAAAAGGAGAAGCTAGCAAAAAGATACAGAAGATACATATTTCTTACTTGCCAAGATCATAAAGTTTGAAGCCTAATTTGGACTTCTAGGAGTAGACTCATCTTTCTAATTAATTATAACATAGGCTGCTCATTAACAAAACTCTGTAGTAATAGGGAAGGGAATGGGAAATGTGTACTGGCAGAGCTAGGGACCAAAGACGGCTTAATAAAAATAGGCAGTGACTATGGAGCATGCATAGATAAGCCTACATTTTTACTTCTTTATTAGTGTGCGGGGAGTGCCTTCTGTGTGGAGTCTGCATGTCCTCCCCGCGGTTGGGTGGGCGTTCGAAAGACATGCGTAAATGGGCATGCCTTCGTTGAAGGTTGAACATTGAGCTGGCACCTCGGCATTCGTGAAAATCTACTGCCAATCATTAGCGGACCGGAGTTCCGCTGTGGTGACCCCTAACTGGGAAAAGCCGAAAGACAAACAACATTTTCTAATCTGGAGACATTGAACTAAAGCAAGTTTTTTTATAATTTTGGCGTTGGGGAACTTTAATATGACTATCAACCCCATTTTGGACTATTCATGTAGGTCTATTTCAATAACCAAAGGTTCAACTCCGTGAACCTCTGTTCATCGAGCCGACAAGAACAAACTTTCACTTAAGCGAATGTTCGCATTTGCAAATATCTAAAACAGGGAATGGAATTAGTTGGCCAATATCCAGATATTTTCCCTTTTCCCCACTGCAATGCGATCTTGGAGTTGGTATATACAGGTAGGGGGGTGACCTTGGTGGGTTTGACATGCTGCAGTGTGTGTGATGGTCACAATTTCGATCAACTAATTCCGTTCCCTGTTTTAGAATTTCACTGTTGTGAACATTCTTTAAAGTGAATGTTTGCTCTTGTTGGCTCAACAAACAAAGGTTTGCAGAATTAAACCTTCAGTTATATGAAATAGACTCCTTAAAAAGTGCATAGGGCATTTAATCAGTGTATTCAGGAACAAGGTGATCTGAGTATACTTTCAGTACTCATTACATGTTTGTTGTAGTCATCTGGATTACTTTCTTATCTCAGAGTGTCTATTAGAGTGCATGAAATCATTGTCTTACTATCCTTGCCGCTGACTTTTAGAGATAAGCAGACAAAAAAGTTTCTTCTAGGCTCTGTTAGCAAGTATTTCATCAGCAGCTTTCTTGGCTTTCTACCCCCTTTCAGTTATTGGGAATCATTTACGTTTGAATTATAAATGTGCTGCAATGCAGGTAAGATGGTAACGCTACTAGATAGCTAGGAAAGGAGGTATACAAATATTTTCAGTGCTTGCCAGAGTTCCAGTTATAAAAATAACTATGGAATATAGAATGATAAAGATATGTTCAGAGGGACAGAGAATAGTGGACAGTTCAAGTCTAATTTTAGAGAGTGGTACTATAGTACTGGAGTTTGAAAGATTGTCTGTGAAAATTCTTAGCTGTTTTTATCAAATTCTAATGGTTGCACAAAGCTATTCAAGTCATGGATAATTTGATAACAGATCTAAAATGAAACAAAAATCCATTTGAAAAATTCTATAAGACCTTTTATAATCTCAGTGAGACACCAATGTTTTCTGGCTCCAGTGATTTACCCCATTTCTACACCCCCTTTCTTTACCACAGCTTTCGTGCCGTTTCCTTCTGTTCCCTGTTCAGAGCAGATAAAGCCCATAACCTTCTAAAGGAGATGTCCACTAATAAGGCCATAGTTCTGGGCACTTTTCCTATTGAATTATATGAATTATATTAAATAAGTAAATAAATTACTACTTCCAACTGGCATTGTTTTTATCAATGACCTCCCTTTGTCAGCTAAAACTTCAAATATCGTAGGACTCCACAATCCTAGAAAATACCCCTTTAGAATTGGCATTTACAGTTGGATAACACAAAAATACTTCATGTTAAAGTATGGGCTGGGAGATTAATGCTTTTTACAAAGCCCCATAGGTACCCAACAAACAAACTTCTTTTTTGACAGAGACAGTACCTTCTTGTACTGGTAAGCCATTTCCAAGCAGCTCAGTGTGTCCCAGGTCCAATTACCATAGTTTTAACTAATTTCTGAAAAGACATTTCATTCATTATGGTAGGATTATTTGCAAGAATCTGTATCAGGCTTTGGCCTTCCTGTATCAAACAGCCTTTTACGCACTGTCTAAATGTCTAGTGGCCTATCTCATGATAAATGAGAAGGGCATGAGGTCAGATTGCCTGTTATTCCCTTCATTATTTTTTCATGTCTGTATACTTTTAGTTCATCTGATTATTTGCAACCAGCTTGAAAATGTTAGGTTAGCACTCAAGTTTTTATGCTTGCTGGTGATGGTGCCATTTTTAAACCTTATAAAGGACTGCAGGACAGTATCTGTCCTCCTACCCAAGTTTGAAAACTACTCTGGGGTCAAGGTTGACCAATATAAAACACATTTTTCCTAGCTAATTGGCAAGCTGGAGTTATAAGCAACTTAATGCAAATAGAATTTTACTTGAAGATTAGATCAGACCTAAATATTAAGACATTTATATTGATTCTTGTCTTGTTAAAACTAATCTTAAATTTAATCCTCATCCAGCACAGGACAAGCTTGTTGTCTAGGAACGCTCATGGCATCAGATAGACTTGTCACTGTCAGGCAGAATAGAAACAATAACTATACATTTTGTCCCAGTACAGTAGCATGTGACTTCCCTTCTCCACTACCTCTAAACTACAGACCGAGGTCACCAAATAAACCATTGGCTATGTCTAGGATGAGAAAAGACTGAGGCTTAAGAGACATGTTTAACTTTGTCATTGAAACAGGGCTAGTTTCCACTTTAAGTGTGTAAAGCAATATGTTTGTTTTATTTATTGATCTAATTATTCATTCATTAATTTTCCTTAAAGCAATTAATCACTGACAATGACTGTCTGGAAGCACATATCATAAAATATCCAAACATGTCTAGCCTTATTGTGGAATAGAAAATCATGCCCTGACATCCTGAGAGATTAATAATCACTTTGTTCTACACAGACAGCATAGTGCATCGAGAGATGACCCTGTCCTTAGGTATCTTAACAGACCCTCATATCCCACCCTTGTGTCCCTACAATCTAAATATTGACAAGAATATATTCTTTTGGTGGGAATTGTGGGAAAAGGGGATTAAATCACTGGCTAGTCTGCTGCAGGTGGTGAATAGGAAAGTTATATTCTCAGCCTTGACACTGAGTATGCTTTGCCAAGAAACACCTTCTTTCAATATGTTTAACTGCCTGCTATGATTATGTTATTTGACATGATAGGTCTAACCCACAATTTCTCAAGCATGCTGAATGATGATTTGGTAGACTTGGGGCACACGCAGCCTGACCTTCATTAGCCAAGCAACTGCATAGTACAGAGTTCTCACATAACATAGCACTTTGTCTTTCTAAACTCTGGCAAAAACCTTCTGCTCCATATATTCAGACACGACAGCTGTTCCAGGCATGGACCAGCCGTTAGGTTTTCTAAGGTTAGTAGGTTGAATACCTTACTTTAGGGAGAAGTGGTTTCTATGTATGTGTATAATGGATACTATTTTCCTGCTAACAGTGTTAGGTAGTGATAGAGCAATGCTGCAGTCTGCAAAGGATGTCAGTCAGCCATCACTTTCTTACCACATAAATTGATGTGACTGCCATTTGGATCATTATCATTATAGGCGCATAGGTGTTAACTAGGCTAATGACCACAAAGACCTTTGTAAACCTAACCATGCATACCAAATCTCTGACAAGTGCTGGTACACTTGATAAGTGTAAGCACAAAATACTCTCCCTTGAAGTAAAAATAAAACGTGGACCCCAGCTAACCCTGGAGGTGAAACATTTATAAGCAGGGACCTAGGTCAGGAGCTGTTTACAGACTGCCTCTGTCCATTAGAGGCACAGCTGCCAAGCCAGAGATGAATTTCCTGTTCCTTGACCAATTGTCTAAGTTACACTTGAAATTGGTTAGGGAGGAACTCTGCTTCATATGGATGGGGAACTTGTTCAGAGAAGGAGTAGTTTCTGGGATACATACCTGTCTCTCCAGCAGGACTTACTTATATTACAAGCAAGGTTTAAGTCTTTACAATGATTGTCTGGTGCTGTTTATTTTGCTGATATGCAGGAGGTCCATCATAGAGGGTGTGACAATGCCCTGATGCCAGGCATAGATCTCCCCTTAACAGACTTTAGAAGAAAGAATAAAGGGATAGGGCCTTGAGGTGGTCTGCACTGGACATTTTAATTGTGCCCTGTATTCTTCTAGTGAGGAACCTCTGTGGATATTCCATTTGTTGGATATGCCTGGTTAGGTACATGCCAAAGGGGGCATTGTAGTCAATGATAGGACTGATGAATGCTGAGTACAGTGGAACAATGACTTCCCTGGACCTAGATGCCATATCTTTGTTTATAAGTTGTGCAATATACAATGATTTCCTCACTACTGTAGACAGGTGATGGTCAAAGGCTAAATTACTGTCTATGTGCATCTCTAAGTCCCTGACTACTGGGTAAAATCAAAGGGGTGTGTTGTCAATATGATAGTTACCAGGGGTGGATGACTTCCCTAAGGATAGTATTATGCATTTCTTGGGATTTAGTTTAAGTCCATGGCTCTGACACCAGTTGTCTGTCTGTGTCAACCCTTCCTGGAGAACATTTGTGTCAGTGTGGGATTCAGTGGCATCTCCTTATTTGCAGTCATCTGCAAATTTAGTCAGCCAGATGCCACTGACATTGGCCTTGACTTCATAGAAATAAATATCAAAAAGGAGTGGTCCAAGGACTGATCCCTGAGGGACTCCACTTGTGACTGTCCTCTTTGTAGAGGTGGACTCCCCAGTTTTGTCCTGGGTCCTATCTGTGAATCACTTGGTTATCCACCGGGTGACATACAGGTTTGTACCTAAACTCTTGAGTTTGTCAACAATGCCTGAGTGGGATATTGTGTCATATGTCCTGGCCAGGTCAAGGTAGGCAGTGTGAACCAAATTACCCTCATCCATTGCTTTGGTGACCTTCTCAAAGAAATCCAACAAGCTGAGTAGGCATGACCTGCCCTTAATGAAATCAAACTAGGTTAGGTCCAATATCTGGAGGTTTACTATATCATTACCAATCTTTTTCATGAGAATTCTTTCTATTTCTTTGCATATAAGACTAGAGAGACTTATGGGTCTGTAGCTTCCAGGGTCTATATAGGGCCCACCTTTGGGCAGAGGGATAACTGCTGCTGTTCTCCATTCATGAAGCACAAAGCCGGTTTGGAGGCTACACTTAAATAGCAATTCCAGCAAGTCTGATAGGTCATGTTTCATGCTGTTTAGAAGGCATCTTGGGATGTTGTCTGGGCCCACTGATGCAGTGTTCTTGGCATTAGAGAGAACATTAATGATATGCTCCCCAGTGATAGCACATGGTATTATATTTGATTGTATTTCCTGGGGGAAGTTTGAGGGGAAGCAAGGGGTAAAGTTGTAGCTGAATTTGTGACCATTAGGTTTGCTATCCTCTGGCTCAGTATAGGCAGCTTCATTTATAATGAGCTCTGCACACAATTGTGTATTGCCTTTGAGGTTGCAGACATAGCTAAAGAATGCCTTGTGGTTGTCCTTCACCTAGGATGCCAAATTTACTTCAAGTTTGGTTTTGGTAAACTTTATTTGGCTTCTGAGTTGTTTGTTAGTTCGATGAGAGCACTTTTACCCTGCTGGGTGCTCCACCTCCTAATTTTTGCCATGACTTTCTTCCTTATACAGCCTATTGATTTTATGATTCCACCAGGGTGGTTTGTTTTTTGAGTTAGTTCTGTACTTCTTCCTGGTGGGTACAGCTGCCTCTATGCAGCTATTAACATGCATGTATAGGTTTTCTGTGAACAGTTCTGCATAGGCAGCAGTGTTCTCAGGGTTTATGGGGGCTTGACATTTTGCCAGGTTATCACTTAATAGCAAGAAGTTAGCCTTAGAGCAGTTCCTGAATATTCTAGGGTTAGCAGGGGTCCAAGATTTATCTTTACTTCAGAGGAGACCATTTTGTGGTCTGCCCTTATCAGGGAAGACATTACACTAAAGGGTGCGCACCACTCTCTCGTATTAGTGAGGACCATATCCAGTATGGTTGTACCCTTAGTGTGTGTATTGGGTTCCTATTATATAATTGAAGACGCATTCCTTCAAATGCACCTTGATCGAACTTGAAAGCACGAAACAGCATATAAACGATTTCTTTCCCAGGGAAAGAAATCACTTGGCTGCCTCCGTTACTTTGCCATTTCCATCACTGTAGTGCAATCTCGGAGTTGCTATATTTAAGTAGGGGGGTTGGGGGTGAAGCCCCCAACTTTATGTCATGTTTTACAATTTTTTTTGTTTGTTTTTTTGTGGAACAGCGATTTTTCCCTGGGAAAAAAATCACTGTTCTAAGTGTTCGGGATGGTAAGCTTTTGCTTACATGGGGTTGATAAATCAGCGTACAATTTTTTTAAGCATTCAGTGATTTAATATAGACCTTGTATATTGACAATCTAGTTCAGTGAGTTTGTGTTAACAAAATCCAGGAATCTCTGTACCTCTACATTTGGTATCATATAGGATTCCTATTTAATGGTGGGGTAATTAAAGTCACCAATGAATATGATATTGGGTTGGATGGTGAGTGTTTTCAATAAGTTTAAATACATGGTGTAGGTTTCCTATGGTGATTTGAACA
>NC_056732.1:834336074-834378574 GCF_019279795.1 Protopterus annectens
ATACTCCAGTTCCAGCTTGTATTAAGGTATCTGATTACCCTTTGATTTGGTCTATGCCAGCCATAGCAAGAACAATTATGACTAGAAATTGGAAATCTAATTCCTCTCCATCTTTACAAGAATTTAAAAATCTTCTTAATGAAGTCTCTTGTTTGGAAAAACTAACCATCGGGAATAGAATTTCTAAAAATACTTCTTCTCTTCACAGTTGGAATAAAATATATGATTTTTTACAAAAGTAGTTCTATATTATAGTAAATATCATTTACATATTTATAAATTATTTTAAATGTATTGATCTATGGTGAACATATTGTATATAGTTATATGTTGTTTATTGTTATGTTATTACATCATGTAAAATTAATTTTATTATGATGAATTATTAGAATTCTCATTTGATGTAAACTTGGGAATGAAGCTTGCTGCAGAGAGTTATTTGTCCTTGTTCCCTTAACATATTAAGTGAGTTAAGGGGGTGGGAGTAGAAGGCTGGTACAGGATAGGATGACAGAGGTTTTGTAGATTATAAGGAGCTGGTTTAGATTATAAGTGAGAGAAGAAAGTGGGATAGAATATGAGGTAGTTGGGGTGGAGTTAAGAAGGAATATAAGGTATGGGTAAAGCTAGAGTCAGTCATTGGTCCTGGCAACTGTGAAGGGATTCATTGCCAAGTTGTCAGTGCCTAAGCAGCCATTCAGACCTAACAATACAGGGTGTTTGGAAAAAGAGAAGAGGTAAGGTATTTTGTTAGGGACAGTGTTTGGTTGGGAGGACAGACTTTAGATTTGCACTCAGCTATCAAGATTATTTTCAGACTTTTCAGAGTTTTACTTCACATTGCAGGTCTGCTTCTTGTATTTTGGAGGTTTTCTGGCAAATGTTGCTAAATAATGACATACAATTGAGTTTCATATCTTATGGAAAATGCATGCTAACACTAATTCTGTTAATAGTATATAGAAGATATAGATAATACTATTTGGTGATGTGTTAGATATAGATATATTATTTGGTGATGTATCAGATATAGAGATATTATTCAGTAATCAGTTACTTCAGAGGATTTTGGTTTGATTTCTCTTCTATTATTAAAGGGAGTGCTCACATTATTTAGTTGATACTAGTAGAGCTGTTGTGCTGGCTGTGGGGTATAGGGGTAGTGGGGGGCATTAAAGATTCTTTCAGAAGAATATTTTATATATATATATATATATATATATATATATATACACATGCACACACGCACACACACACATATACACACACACACACACACACACACACACACACACACACACACACACACACACACACACACACACACACACTAATATATATATTATAGTCATGATACGTCATCAGGGTATGCTTCTCTTCCAGATGAAATCTTGGATTGGTGTAGGCTTAATATAGTTAGAGGAGCAAGACTCAAAGAAAAATGCTGGTGAGGGTGTTGTTGAATAAGCTAATAATGTATATGTTTTTTCCTGCAGAGAGATGCACATTGAGGAATTGTGAAAGAAGTATAAGGTTGATCTCATCTTAGGCAGAGGCCTTTTTTTAACAGACAGTAGATCAGTCAGCAAAACATAATACTGAGGAGGGTGAGACCAGTGGAGAGCGGCAGGGTCACAGGAAGCATGGGGACCCAGATGATAGAGAATGAGGCAGCAAACAAAGTCCGAACAAGAGGACAAGGTGAGATCAGACAAGGTGAGGTCAAAGTTCTACAGTGGTAGAGTCACCAGTAGAAGTCTGGTCTATAGAAGGTATGTTTTTTGCCATTACCTTGTTTTCACTGAGGGAGCCTGGTGGTATTCAGGAGCCAGATGGGGGTGTTGGTTGGTTTAAGGCAGGATAACACACAGAGAGATAAAGATTTGGCTGTTTTGTAAGACCAAGATGTAGAAGGGTGGTCGAGACTGTAGGAGTTGTTTTTTTGAGGCCAGATTTTTTGAAGTCAATAGAGCTCAGCTGCACTTCATCAGAAACAGTGTAATGTTGACTGCATCGGTTCTAGAGGCAATTTAGTAGATTAGCTGCTCAATTAGCAATGGATCTGAGAGATTCTGTAGCAGGTCAGCAAATGGTAGGAACAGATATAAGTCAGGATTTTTTTGCTGGAGGTAAAAGAATATATAGTATGCCACATATCTCCCTGGCTGTTAAGACGAAGATTTGGAGAGATAACTTTATTGATTTTTTTGTTTTGTTAGATGCAGATGGAGTGCAGCAGATAGCCTGGCATCAAAAGACTTGGCAACAGTTGATAAAAGGAGAGTGTATAGACTTAAGGTAAGATCTTAGGACAAATGGGTTTTAGGTTTCATATAGTATATACCCTACTTAGCAATGGTATAGAGAAGGAACCCCGACAAATATTGACAATAAAGCAGACTCAGAGGTTGGGGGTTACTTAAAAGTTATTATATGACCAAAATTTAGGAATGTAAAGACAGTGGACAAATCTTTATAATGGGAAGTTAGAAATGCTGATACAAGGTTAGCTACCATGTGTGACAGGCTGAGTATGTCAAATCAAGAGGATTTAGCTGAAGGTGTGGCAAGTGGCAGGACATGTTAGGCATTAACATCAGAATGTATTTTAGTCCATGTGTCATTTCACTCATGTTTGTTCCTTTTCTGGAGGGCAACATAGTGATATCAGATGTTGGTATAAGGAAGATGGGCAGGTTGGTAGGGGTCAGGCCTTGGTACCGAATCTTGCAAAGGGAATTATGGCTGCTGATGTGTGGTTGAGAGGTAGGGGTAGAGAAATAGGTGGTAGGCCAGGGCAACACTTTTGGAGAGGGGCAGTGAAATCATCCAACACAATCCCCTATTAAAGCAGAGTTAGACAAGTTACTCAGACATTTTATCTGATGGGGGAGGGGAAGCAAGTCAGTTCAAGGTTTTAAATTCATTCATATGTAAGGCATTTTAACAAGGGGTGCTACAATCTGACATCTGTTAAAGGGAGAGGGGATTTTTGCATTTGTTGTACAAGAAGGTCAAAGCCCCCCCCCCCACCCCGTTTAAGAGGTTTATGGTGTTACCATTGGATATGCTTCCAGAAAAAAAAACTAGGAGGCTATTAGGTCATTCACCACTTGTCTTTTCCCTTAGAGAATTCAGTGAATGATGTTATTAACAAGGAGTTGTTGAATGCTCAGTACACATCCTTGGATAATGCAGTTAAGCTGATTCAGACATTTGAGTACCCACTGTAAGCAAAACTGGATACTGAGGCTGCATTTGGGTAGCTGATGGTAGCCAATGATGACTGGCTGAAATAGAGAAAGTACATAGACAGTATGTTTTTTTGACATGGCTATACCAATGGGCTGGACACTGGTTTGTGCAAACTTTGAGAGGTTCACCAGAACTTTGCTTTGGATTTGGAACCAGGGGCTGAAAGGCAAAAGGGAAGTGTATTATTTAGATAATTTTTGTTAGTGGGAAAAGGTAGAGATAGCACTGAAGTAGGGATGCAGGAATTTTTGTAGCTTTGTTATGACCTTTGGGTACCCCTTGTGAAAGATGAGTGAGGGCTGATTGAAGGTAATACATTTTGGGGGGTTTCAAATTGATGCAGGCAATGGATATTTTCATTTGCCTGAAGATAAGCTCAATAATGAATAGCATGAAATGGAGATTGTTAGGGTTCAACCCCAAATTGTGGAAGGTTCATTGAATAGGATGTAAGGATCTTATAGGGAGTTAGTTGTTGTCTTTTATAGAGGTATCCATAGGGTGACAAAGTTTGCCTGGTGCTATTTTTATCCAGTTGGGGGTAACAACTAGGTGTAGTTTCAAAACTGTATCCATTGTCAGTAATTGTAAAGGATATATCAGAGATTAGGCATAGGTACCTATGTTTGATTATAGTATAGTTGGAGATGATCCCTTTGATGGTTTGAAGAAATGCTTGCAAATGAAGTACTATTCAAGCTGCTCATAAATGTCTTAATCATTGGGTAGCTATGAGTATGAGGACTATGGTTATAGTTGCATTGGATCATTGAGTCCTTTATGATCATTGGGTAGCAAGGAGTATGAGGACTATGGCTATGGTTGCATTGGATCATTGGGCAGCTAGGAGTATGAGGACTATGGTTATGGTTGCATTGGATCATTGGGTTCTTTATGATCATTGGGCAGCTAGGAGTATGAGGACTATGGTTATGGTTGCATTGGATCATTGGGTCCTTTATGATCATTGGGTAGCTAGGAGTATGAGGACTGTGGCTATGGTTGCATTGGATAATTGGGTCCTTTATTATCATTGGGTAGCAAGGAGTATGAGGACTATGGCTATGGTTACATTGGATCATTGGGTTCTTTATGATCATTGGGCAGCTAGGAGTATGAGGACTATGGTTATGGTTGCACTGGATCATTGGGTCCTTTATGATCATTGGGTAGCTAGGAGTATGAGGACTATGGTTATGGTTGCATTGGATCATTGGGTCCTTTATGATCATTGGGTAGCTAGGAGTATGAGGACTATGATTATAGTTGCATTGGATCATTGGGTCCTTTATGATAAAGATCCTGTTTGTTAGATGTCAGATAGCATAGACCTGAAAGAGGTTGAGCTTGACCTGCTTAATGTGCATGTTTCATTTTTAGTGAAGGATTTGGTAGTGAGGGGAAAAGGGGGAAATATATGTGGCTACAAAGTGGAGAGTGGAGTGACAATGCCTTTGAATTGGAAGCAGACCCTTTCCCCCTTTTCTTCTTAGGTTTGGGTAAGGTGAGTGGTATTATTCTGCCCTTGATGGAAGATTGCAAGTGAGCAGATGGGTGTCATTCTGATGATGTGTTGACTGTTGAGAAAACTAATGCACCTGTTTCATTGTAAATGAGGTCTGGAATATTTGGCTATTGATGTTTAAATCTGTCCTTGTTAATTATGTGGTATATTCTTTAAGAAATTCTTGAGATTTTTTTTCAATGAATGGCTGCAATTGAAATTGCAATTTTTGTGTTAGCATTTTATCCAGGGGACTGGGGACTAATATTATTGCCAGGTTTCATGTCAGACTATGTGTAAGGACTATAAATTATTTTAACATTCTTGCTTTTGTATATTTATGTGTGAGATTGTTTTATTTAATCCAAAATCAGCATAAAAGTAGTCTTAATGGTTCCAGCTAAATTCAAGTCAAGATACATGTCCTTACATCCATCCACAACCCTTTTTCCCATTTTTTGACATGTGGTCAGGATGTCACTTCAGGAGTGACAATCATCTAGAGCCAAGGTTCACATCTCTGGGTGTGCCTACTAGTAAATCATTCAGTCTTCATATAGAGAGCACATAGCTAACCTGTGTGTCTCATTATGATGATAATTACTGTAAGATGGGTTTCATATGCTTGTGTTATGCATTGTAAACTGTTGTGTTGTCTTTCAAGTTTAATATGAACTTGTTAGGCTTATGCCATGCATTGGAAAATGTCCTGCTTTCCTTAAAAGTCAGCATGAAGATGTTGGTCAAGAAATGTATGTCATACATGAAATAGCCAAGCAGTTGCATATAAATAACAAAGGGAGAGAGTGAAAAAGAAAGTAGTACAGAAAAACATGCAAATACTGTGATGTAGATTGATTTGATAAGTGTGTGAGGCTCAGTAGACAAAATGTCTTTTTGAGGTTTCCTGGAGCAACTGTCTGGCTAAAGTGTTGTACATAATCAAACAGTGTGTGGCAGAAACTGAGAAAAGGTAAACTACAAGATAAAAATCTTTACCGCTGTATAACCTTAATCCTCTGAGTTATGTAGACATACAGTGCCATTGTAAAATGACACCCATTTTACATATTGCTGAAGTACATGTACAAGTTTCTGTCAAGATACTTAATTAATTTTCACTTGAAAGTCAATTCAACACATTAAAACTGAGGTTAATAGCCAGAGTTATATTACTGAAATAATATATTTTATATAGCAAAAAGAAATATAAATTAATGTAAATATATTAAGGGTCACAGTTCCATTCTGTACTGTATAACATAGAGGATTATAATCAGGTCACCAATCGTAACTTACTTATTATGTGTTTAAGACATGGTCACTCAGAAATTTACCTCAAGAGTGAAGTTCAACAGATGAATCTTGGCATCCATGTCACGAACACATAATTGCAAGTTACAATTGGTGATTCAACCATAATTCTTTCTGCTGCATGGAGATTTGTCTGCTTCATGTAGTCATAGCCACAGGAAAAATGAAATAAATAAATAAATAAACAGATGGGACATGTTGTGTCGGCTTTTAGAGCCAGAAATATAGTTGAGAAATGCTATACGTCTTTACACCTTCCCTGAGTAAGGGAATCAGCTGGTTCCCACATACATTCTGGTTCACACATACATTTAACTGAGTGTAATGCAGACAGAAACATAGTTGAAATTCATTGGTTTCTTGTTCTACTGGTGTTATTTGTCATGTTCCACTTTAATAAAGCAGCCAAACACCAAAAGACTTTTAATGACCTTTATTGCTTGATCATAATAATAAATGCATCAACTTTATTAAACATAACTTTATTTCCGCAAAAGTGAAACATTAAATGATCATCCATAAGGGCAGCATACCTTCACTCACCCATGGGAATAAGCAGCGACCCCATTTGCTCGCTTATCCACACTCATGGCAGCATTTCAACACTCACCTTCAACACAACACCTCCTTTCCAAACCAAACCACCAAGTCCAAGCAGCATCCACTGACACTCTTCCACCACTCTAAATTCCTTCCACAAATTATCCACCAGAGGGGGAACAGAAAAGGGTCAAGCCTGTCCCTCTTCTCTGCCCACCAGTCTAACAGGCTGCTCCCTGCTCATTCCCTCCAATCACTAACCAAGTCCTCCAAAAACAACCCCAAATTTAAATTAAATAAATCACGCTCAAAATCACTAAGATGAACCCCATCTGCCATGAACCACATAGGATCCCTGTCAGCAAACTCATTATGCCATATAGAACTCACCCCCAACCCCCAAACTGCTTTGACAGCATATAGTTCACAAACCTCCGCACCCTCTCAACTGCAGAAAACCTTCTACCATCCCTCCACATTAACCTAGGAATAATCTGACCAAACTAAACATAATGATGGATAAAGCTTCCTTAAAGTCAAAAAACCCTCACATATTTGATATACTAACTGCCACTTCTGTGTCACACCCAAATCATTACCTGATAAGTGTACCAACAAAATTTGACGCAATCCCGGTTGACTCTGCAACATTGTAAATACCTGAAGCAACTGGTTCCACTTTAGCCCTTTAATGCCATCCCAGATGACCTTCCAACCAAATTGGTGTAATCCCAAATCAGTGCCATTAGACCTAACAGCAGCCCGCCTTGCTGCCTAAGACATATAAGAGTGGCGAAATATATCAATCTTTCTCCCTCACAAAAAAAAAATGTTAACAACAGAATAAGAAACAACCACCTTTATCTAATATAAGCCAAAAAAGCATTGGAAGACTACCACCCCACCCTTTTCATGACCTTAATTGAACTACCCCCCCTATGCCAGATCTGATACCCTACCCATACAAAAAGGATGAGTAGAAAATTTATCTCCCTCCAGACCCATACCACAAAAGATCCTTCTCCTGACTAAATTCAACTGCCCAACTGTTAAAGCCCTACCTCCCACAGACCTGAAAACTAAGTCATGTGAGCTACCTTCTTGAACCACATGCAATCTACTTCCCCATGCCACTGGACATATCAGCTCCAGTCTGTCTTCCCCAGAACTATTGTTGCCCCTTTGCCTGCTTGATCAGTCTCGGATGACCTTAACCTAATATGAACTGCCCCTGGCACCATCATAACATTGTCCCATACCAATGACCCCAACAACTCCGACAACCAAAAAGCTCTAAAGTACATCCATACACTCAATGTTCCCCATGCTACATAGTCTTTCAAATCACCAAATATCCTACCCAAACCCTGAAACACCTTTAAAATTCCCCTCATCAGTGGCCATTGCCTGTCACTGTTCAGGCCTTCCCCCGTGCCCCATCCTTTCAACAATCAACCAACTGTCCAGGATTTAGTAAAATCCTCCAGTCTTGCCATCCAGGCAAACACCCCAATAGCTGCCAGATCTAATCTCACTTCAATGCCCTTCCCTGTGCCCTCATTACTGCTAAATATTGAAAAAGCAGCTCTTCTGACCACACATTCCTCCTCTGGTATCTGGCTAACAAAACAGTCAAAATCATGTTAAGCCCTACTGTAATGCTTGCTTGTGGACACTGCCCATGACTGCTGAACTAAGCTGCCAATCACTGCTGCCCAATTCACCAATTCTCATCTGGTGCCACCGTAGGTTCTCCTGCTGCTATCAGAGCCAACTGCTGAAACCTGGAAAATGAGGCAGGTTGCCAGCAATCCCATTCTTCACCCACGACACATGTACTCCTGTAAAAGGAAAAATTAATTAACAAGCTCTGCAAAAGTAATTTACACAATACCCTCAACAAATGTTCAGATTTAGCAGTCTTAACTTGTAAAACTCTCACAGCTGCAATATTGTCTGAGTTAAACACAACCCTCCTACCCCTCAAACAATCATGCCACACCACAGATGCCACCCAGATTGGCATCAGTTCCAAAAAAGCAACATCATGCTTCCATTCATCTGGCCACTGAGACAGCCATGGCACTGCAAACCACTGCCCCACAAAGAACGTTCCTATACCCAGGCCCCTGGATGCATCTGTAAGCACCTGTAACTTGTCTTGACCAACCCAATCTGTCTGCCAAAATGTGACTCCATTAAACTGTTGTAAAAAATGTAGCCACAAGGTTAAATCCTCACTGGTTAGATTGCTGACTCTTGTCCAATGGTGCTTACCCATACCCCCTTTCAAATGAAATGCCACTGATCTGCAAAATGTCCAACCAGGATGCACTGCCCTACAGGCAAAATTCAACAACCCCAACAGCTCCATAGCATCCCTCACCCAAAACTTGTCCCTAGACATCATCCATACTATTTTCTCTTGTAGCCTAGCTACCTTCTCTCCCGGCAGGTGAAATAATCCTAGTCCCACATCCACACCCATCCCCAAGAAATCTAACACCTTCGCCGGGCCCTCCAACTTATGCAGAGCCAATGGTACTCCCAACCCCTCACACATTCCCAAAAACACACGCATTACCACAGCCGCTCCTTCTTTCCCATCACTCACTAGTAAGAAGTCATCTAAGTAATGTATTGCTCTCTCCCTCTCCACCCGCTGTTGCCATATCCAATGTAAGGCCATACTAAACTACTGAAAAGTGGAACAAGCCACTGCACATCCCATCGGCATAGCCATGTCAAAATAAAACTTATCCCCACTACCATGCCTAACAATGGCCAATCTTCTTCCCACACTAGTAAAAGGCGTAAGGCAGACTCAATATCCTCCTTCACCAGGCAGGGGTCCTCAAAATTCCTAATGATGTAGACTGCATCATCCAAAGATGCATAAGTCACCCTAACCTCCTCCCCTGAGATAAAATCATTGACAGACTTCCCTTCTGGGTAAGACAAATGGTGTATCAAACGGAACTCACCTGGTCTCTTTTTGGGAACTAAACCCAAGGGTGACACGTTGAAACGGGTAAATAGAGGACTATCAAATGGGCCTAGTATTGTGCCCGCCTGGCTCGCCTTCTCAACCAAAGCCCCAAATATCTTCCCTCCCCCGCACTGACTTCAAATTCTTGCCCACCTTACCATCCTCACCGAACGTGAATTGATCAAAAACCCCTTTGTAAAACCCTCTATCAATTCCCGGGCTACTTTTGGATGTGGATACCGCCATAGCAGATCCCACAAAACATTCACTTTAATAGGTGAACGAGTCTCCCAGGCATCCCCTTGTCCCCCAAAAGGACCCTATTATTTGGCCACGAAGATTGGCCCTGCCCCATACCCTTTTCAACCCTCCAACAGGTCCACCTAATCCTCTCTGACTGGGGAAGGATGATGTCTGACCACCAAATTGACTATCACTCCTACTGCAGTGTACTGGTGAGTGCCCACCCATATACTTCTAACATGCATGGGAGAATCTACATGCCACCAAAGCCAATCTCTCTGCATTGAAAGCCCAACATACCAAATTGACACCATGCTCTGTGAAATTGCTACCTCTATTGCCCCCACCAAAACTGTCCATCATGGTGGACAGCCATATATTGGGGTGTCTTACCTCCCAGCACATGGACCTATACACTGCCTTCCTCTTGCAGAATTTCTGATCATACCAAAGCCAAGCATTACCTGACTGCAACCTTTGCACCTCCTGTATTGTCAGAAAATAAGCCAAATGTGGAACGGCCAAAGTAATATCACTTTCTAACCATACCACCATGTAATATACAAATCCCAAAACCCAAGTCTCCCACATCCTCTGACAAAGCTTCCTCACTCGCCTAAGACTCTGGGCAGCCAAGGCTGCTAACAGGTCTTTCACATTCACTGTCTCAACTTCCAGCATGTGCTGAACACAATCTTCATCAATTAACTTGAAAGATGTCCACATACTCCCTCTTCCAAATCTTCTCCTTCACCATAAGGGGTATGTGGGGAGTCAAGATGACGCTGTGTCTTCTTCTCCCAGCACCTGTGCAGTCAACCAATCTCCTGGTTGAGACCCAAAGTCTGACCCTACCTCCTATAAACAAAGGTCGGTCTCTTCCTCTAATGATGAAAGACTACCATCCATGCTAAAATCCTGACCCACCAAGGCCAGAAGACCCCCACTGCCACCCCTGTAATCATATGAAAACATAGGTAGTCCACTAACCCTGGCACCCAAACTCTGGCCCCCACTCTCTGCTACCTCTACTTCCATCCCCCCCAACAGACACTGCATGACCATTACCTGTTGGAGCAGCAAGCATAGACTCCAATGTCATGACCTATGCTGTCCTCTCTTTAACTGGCAGCACTTGGTGTGCTCTCTTGCCCCTGGTTGCTTTTTTACCCATCCCCATCTGTCATATATTCCAAGTGTTGGGGCCATGCATGCTGGTCATCGCAGTGTCATCATTTGGCATCTCCCGGAACAGGTCGCTGCTAGTGCTGTGATGCTTGCCCACCTCTGCCACAACATCTGGATATCTGCAATGCTGCTCTTGACCCTGAAATGGCAGAAAAACACTGTAAGCCAAGGTCTGGGAAAAAAAAATGCAGGAGGCACCTTGACATAAATGTAGACTAAAAGCACCACGCATTAGTAGCTCCCCCTCGCTCACTATCCCTCCCTTTCAGTACAATTACAGCACTTTTTTTTGTTTGTTTCTTTTTCTTTCTTCTCTTTGCCAATATATGACCAGTATACCACACCCAAACTAAAATAAAACTTATACTGAAACACACTGTATCCTTTCTAATGTGGACCAAGACCTTACCAGACCAGCCACACACATCCACCCATTCAGCCAACAGATTTTACTACCCCCAAAACAACTCTGCCAAATCTCAAGCCCAAAACCATTGGAAATGCCATCTGAACAACACCACTAGACCACAACACTAGGCAAATAACAAACAGCAACCTGCTGTTGCCAGCTGTAGCCCCAAAAGTGATATTACCTACTCATATATCCACCTCTCCAGCCTGGGGCCCTAACCAACAGCATATAAGTGGTCAATGGCTCCACTGCAGTGGCCTTGTCTGTAAGCTCTTATACCATAGATAAGATACAAGATACTTCAAATGTTATCAAAAACTGTGTACATTGGGTTATGAGTTAGCCTCTCAACAATTATGCCAACCCCCAGCCCTTATTGCAAGCCTGCGAACTTGCCACCACCATTCCCATCCATGCCCAGGACCACACAAAGGCCTTGGTTATCCCTCGCTATGTTTTCTCCTTTTTTTTTTTTTTTTATTTACCCTGTTAGCAGTACGCACCTGGTTTGAGACCAGAAGTGCACCTCCAATGAGCTAGCAGCCAAATGGTGCTTTTACTCTTCCCCTTTACTTATTTATTTTTTTTTTATTCACTATTAAAATATTTTGTCTCTCTCACCGGAGACATTCCTCCAGCTTAAGCTCCCAACAACTGCATCCCATGTTAAATATTATCTTTTATTATATTTTTATTTTTGTTTTTTTTTTATTTATCCTGGCAGAGATGACGTAGGTGCTACTGCTCATGCACAAAAACGTCTGTTACCGGCAAATTAACAGGTCCTCAAAAACCTTTGTGTTGTCATTTTCCAGCCCACTGACTACCAATGAACTGCTAGCATTATTACAACTATCCCTGCTCCCCTTTCATCATCCAGTAAGGTTGACCCTGGATCTGCAATAGAGTTTAGAGACCGCAGACAAAAGAAATCACCTTAACCACGGCACAGCCTGAGCATTGACCAGGACCTCGAAATGCAGGGACCACAGACACCACCACTGAGAGTATAATGGGCCAAGTGGCTCAGCCAAACCAGCCACCACATCTTTGAGTCCCCCACAATAGTCAAGCACAAATAGGGATACTTCAAAACATCAAAGCAGTTAACGTAAGAGCCATATTCCCCTAATCAACCTTCCGCCAAAATAAAACAAGTACATATCCTAAAGAAAGGACAGACATGCTTTTATGTATTGTGTTGTACGAGTATTTCGGCAGCTTTCCCCCAAAAGACATCAGTTCTAGGGGAGTTCAAGGGGGGACAGCGCTACAGAAAGAAAAAAAACACACGGTATTCACCCTATACCAGGACAACTATACTTACCCTGTTGTTCTGTCTAATCACCCAAGGCCAACCTTACCAGCACCACCTCAGGTCGTTTAGGACATGATCTTGCTTCAACAAAATCACACCAGAATGTGGATCTCAGGGGTCAATTCCTCACCTCAAAGACCTAAAGATCCTCCCCTTCCTTAACCTCACTAATAATACCCTGGTTCAACACTACTATAGCACCAGACACACTGTTGACAGCTTAGGGGCTGTTTAACAATAAGCATTATTAAGGCCTAGTCTCATGTTAGAGTAGTGCTGAACTAGGATATCATTTAACTGATATTTGAGTGTAATAATGGCACTCCATGTTCTACAATAAAATGTGCTATCATAGAGCTGATGGGCTAGCATAAAGCACTTTTCAAAGCAGGAAATGCCAGAACAGTACATTTCCTAACTATGATGTATAGCTAGCATGCAACATTTTCACTAAACAGAGAACTAAGACTAAATATTCCTTTAGGATGAACAGAAGGCTTATTATTTTCATCTTTTTCAGTAAAGTATATGTGTAACCATGGATGTTCTGTGTATATTATTTAGAAAGTTACACATCTAATGTGATAAACTGGAGAAATGGCAACTCACCACATATTTACATGCATATGCCTATGCATCTGTACCATAATGTATATACATCTAACAAGAGTACTTTAGATCTAATTGTAATATTATAATCTCAGTGATGTTTTTTTTTTAATTATGCCCTTTACAGTATAGTGTTGAACATGCATTATGATAACAAATGTTTGTATTAAGTATATATTTATATATGTTGTAAATCTTTCCTTTTATTGTACTTGGATTGTAAAATGTTTTCATTGCAAAAATGCATGTATGACTAAAAGATCTGAAAAAGTCTGATGTTTTACATGGAAGATTTCTGTTTTTATTATGAAAAATCAAGTTTTATTTTCTCATGTACCTTTTTTTTAATAAAATGTCTTCAAACAATATTATGATGTCTCGACTTAGGTCATTCCCCTTTTCAGATAGATAGATAGACAAGAAGTATATAATTCTTTTAATACAAAACAACTCATGTACTCTGTCATGGCTGATGTGTTCTACTGCCTAGACTGCATGCATTTTCTAATTTCTTGAGTTCTTGTAAATCTTTTAATGAAAAGAATAGATTCAAGCGATGCTATCTGTCATTGAATGTAAGCCATTTCATACCTACATTGGTTCAACTTTCTAAAGCACAGCCTGAATTAATCCAATCTGAAAAGCTCAAAAGAACTAAACATTGATAAAAATGAACGTAAAGAAGCCAGTATATAAAATGATGCAAGTGTTCTGGAAAGGAAGTTGCCCTGAAGAAGAAATCATAGATCAAACATCTTTTTCTAAAGGCAGTTCAGTGGAAATGTTAGCTCCTGGGAAATGTCCATTTCTCTTAGTGACATGGGATACAGGTTTGCATGATGTAGCTCTAAGAAAGAAAAGTGAGTAAAAAACTCCCACAGGCTCAGCAAGCCCCCGCATCCTAAGTGGATGCTATCCTAGCAATGACATCTCAGTTAATGGAGCTATTAAAGAACCAGAAACTAATAATTACAGCTGCAAAGCATATATGAAAATGAAGAAGCAATTACATTACCTGACAAAACCCCACTACAATGAAACTGATCTCACACCACTTATAAACACAATGAAATAAAAATAATTAAATGTCTCAAAAACAATCAGAAGAACAAAAAATGTTATTTATGAAAGTTAAGGTGGTTTAAAATGTGTACAGTTAATACTATTAAACTGAAATATCAAACATTCGAAGTAACACTAGGAAAAAGAAATGATGTAAAAAACACTAAGCAAACACACATTTGCTTGACATGCTAGTTTTGCTTTCTAATGGTTGTTGTAGCAATTCTTGAGGTATTGTTTATGTTTATGAACAGATTTCCCATTGGCCACATACTTATGGAATTGTATGCCCCCAGTCAGTTACGTTAGAATAGCTCTACTTGTTTAGTAGATTTTCTTCTTGTGAGAAAAAGGTGCAGTCTGGAGATGTGGTAGACATCCTTCTAATCAATTCCAGGTTTGTGACAAATTCAAGAGCCTCTAACACATTCATCCATACAAATGTGTCAAATGGAGAAAATGCAGATGATTAGGTTCAAAAATCACTGCAATATTCATCAGCATTTCTCATATCATTACATCCTTATTTCAAAACTATCTCCACAGCTGATATCCTGTATTTATAAAAATATTAATGACATAAGATATTATATTAAAAGATTAACTACTTAAATTACAACAGGGTTTACCACTTATATATGATACAATATGGTTCTCAGCCTTTCAATGGATGTAGCAAGCCAGTACAGTATGTGCTTGCACTGACCTGTTTCCTATTATGACTCTAAGCGTAGCTGTATACAAATTCATTCTGTACTATGTGAACATCACTCCAGCAGTGATTCTTAAAACAGAATGGAAACACTACACAGTGTCCTGCTGTATTCTTTAAAATAATGTTACGTGGCAAGATTATCTGAGCCTTACAGCAGTGGAAGTTTTCCCAAGGTGATATATGGCTTTGAGATGTGTACCATCACCTTTCTCTAAATGGTTATTGAAATGAACACGCAAACTTTTTAATGCTATTTATTTATGCATTTATGCATAAATATGCATTAAAATATGCATATGCATTTATGCATTTACACATTTAACTGCATTTCTGCTTTGTTGTCTGGATTTTTTACATGGGAATCCTTTAAGTCAGCAGAGACCATCATTACTGGGCAGCAAGCAGTTATAGACTGTAACAATGAACATCAAATTATAAAAAAAAGTTAAAATTCAAAATAATTTAGATGAGTTATATAAACTAGGCATGAATAAATGCAGGTTTAAACTACTCAATTTCAGAAGCTATATAGTTTAGCTCAATTGATGTGAACATGGCGAATAATGCAGGAGAAGGACTATGCAATCTCAAGGTATAAGTGACACGTCACGTTAATTTATTTTTAAGGAACTAGTCGAGATATTATACTTGCAAGTCAAATAAACCTGACAAAATAATGCATACATGCAGTAGCACTCTGCATATATACAAGATGTCAGGTAGTTGTGACATCAGAAAGTTTGATCAAGCAAGGGGAAATTATAATTCGTTATCGATTATTTTGGTGAGTATCACAGCCTTGCAAGATCACTGAGCTCCTGTAGGTAAAGTTTTAGTACAGCAGCATTGCCTGTGTCACAACTGTACTTTTACTTATGTTTTAGGAGCTCAGAGAGTTCATCCTTTGCCCTTTTCACAAAGTTTATGTGACCTCTGAGAAGTTATACATAGAGATCAGAGTGCAAGGAGCTGTGGCCCCTACAAAAGGAATTGTATATGGGTGTTGGGCTGCTTTTGGAGTATTGTTGTTTTCGGTTTGTGATGAACTGAAAGTTAAATTTCTTTATTATGATTAATTCATGTCATTTAAATGAGGATTTTTTGATCAGGGAACATGTATTTGAGCTGAACACTGTTTTGTCTGACTGGCAAATAGGTGGTTTTGTGCTTCCTCCGCTGTTGCACAACCTTGAAGTTGGAATATATCATTTAGGGTGGTGTGAGGATCTCCAACCATACTGGGGGTGTAGGGGAGCTTGCCCCTCTTAAAAAAAACTTGAGGTCCTATTTACTAAAAGAAGATTTTTCTTTTTTTGCTGTTTTTTCCATCAGGCAATAGTGACTGACGACTAGTTATGAATCTGTTAATCATAGTGGACCACAAGCAAGTGGCACTGGTTGATTACAACTTAATTTGCATCGGAACTGTGACATCATACATTTGCCCTGCACCCACAATTGTTTTGTTACAACACCTAAGCCTTCTTTCTAGATTTCTTTCTCATTTTCATGGTGGCTACCATTGAGACAGCTCTACATATTTGACAAATAACTTGCATATTAATTTGACATGCACATTCTCAGACATAACATCATCAGTGAGGAATGATCCCTTTGGTTTGAAGCTGAAGCAGAGTCATACTTGGTAAGTCATTAACTGTAGATGGGAAAAACATGATGTACATTAGTCTATGAATAAATAAGAAAGATATTTTATTATTATGTTTTTACTTGCAACTACTCCCAACATTTTTAAAGAGCCTAGCAGTGTTACTACTTTGAATTGACTGAGATGCTAGACTAGCTGCCCTGTGATGCAATATTTCATGCTTTGTTTAAAGGCTGGTATTCCAGTTTCTGAAGAGCCTTGGGTAGACTTGGAAGTTAAACGGAAACAGGCAAATCATTTTTGGCCATGGTAGCCAACCATACCTAGATTAATGGGGCTTTCCACTGAACTTCTTGGCTAAGTAACATGTCACTATATTTAAAATCACAGTCATAGACTGTACTGCTATCCTACTGCAATCAGCGACTTTATTCATCTTATAATCTCTAGAAACAATATTTATTATAGTCAGAATCATCTCTGGTACTTTACTCACAGAATGACATACACATGGTCTGTTTGGTACTGAACAATATTATAGACTTGTTCAAATTGAATCCTGTTTACATAAGTTTTTAACTGGACATCCAAATTATGGATAGGGAGATGAATGCCAAGCTAACAGCCTAAAGCCATCACAGTGCTTCCACAAAACATTGCCAAAATTCAAGAAAAAGAAGGACTTGGGCAATTCCTGATTTAACGTCATGCAGTTATTATGATGATGGGTAACTGTACACGCAATTTTACTTTGTCAGACTGTCACAAACTAAAGCATTAACCTAGGGCCAAACTATCACAGAATGTGATTGTAATATATATGGATTACCCACACACTTATTTTTGTAAACACTGTTGATATAACCAATTGATTTTTATTGATAGGTGGCATTCATGAGTAGTTTGTCATAACAGTGTTAACTGTGGTATAGCTGAACTGTTATAGGTCTTGGCAGGTGCAAGGAAGTCAGAATATAGGCTTTGTATTCATTTTGGATATAATTTGTTATTTTTTTTCATTGAGTGCACTTATATGATTTCACCTTACCTACACGTTTTGTGCAAGCTCAGAGTTAGTACATATTTAGTAGCATGGTTATACAAGGTTGTTTGCCCCCTGCAGAAGCAGTGTTTTTGAGTTCAGTGGTTTGCAGTCTGTATTTTTATACAAACTCTCCTGATATATTGCAATATTGATGAGATGAACATTCATATCTCCCTGTCTATGTATATGGTCATATTGGTTTTACTAGATTTAAAGATTCAAAGATCGTCTACATTTATTGCAATTTTATCTTCTAAAAGTCTCTGGTAAGTTAATGTATAAAGAGCAGAAACAGGATCAGACTCATAACTTTGCCAAGGTGGATGCCAAAATGAAATGAGTCTATGTCTAAGCAAGTAACTGGTGAAGAAACTTTGAATGTATGATCAGATAAATAATATAAAAACAATGTGGTAATGCCATCTACAAATTAAAGATATGACAGTTTGTTAAGCAGAAAATGAGTGGTTCACAGATTTGGATACCCAGACCAGATCTATGAAAATGTTTTTTAAGCAGATGTTTATCCATAGGTTCATAAGTAGGTCATAGGCTTTTGGCCCTAGGGCCTATATAAGCCTAGCCAAAAATGTACTCTGGGTTTCACCACCCAAGAAAATTATTTTCCTGTGCCCCTGTCGAGCAGAGCCACAGAGGTGATCCCCGGGGTGAATTTCCTATTTCCCATCCAATCATCAAGATTTTTTTTGAAGAGTGCTAATCAAGAGCTTTGTTTGATATAGACAGGTAGTTTGTTCCACAGTATGGGAAGTCTCTGGGACAGGAATCTATCCCTTCAGCATGTTTTGTTTATTGTGGTGACAAGTTTTAGGTCCCTAGAGTATGTAGCTCGGAGGGACTGGGATTTCTTTAAGTGGAGCATGTCCAACAGCTCTGGGTTTGACATAGCCTTAATCCACATTAATCCAGATTAGGTCTGTAATATAAATACACATGATTGCACTAAATTTTTATGAAAATAATGCTGAGCCTTGGCTAAAAACATATACCTGCTAATATAGTTCAGAATTACTGAGTATATAATTGCTTTAACTTGCTTAGTGGTTTTGGAGAATGTAATAATGGATTAAAAGTGAAGTGCCACAGAATGGGAAGGATCATTTAGGAGGGGATGATGAATGCATGTTTAAACATAAAGAGAAATAAAACCAAGTAAAGAAATTAAACAAGAAAAGATAGAGAATTGACTGTAACTGGGATCATTTTAATATCTTTAGTTACAGCTTAATGTGAGCATTGTCTCCAGAGGATGCTGACTGTTGATGTAACACCTTGATCTCATGTACAAAAATGGGAAAAGTGAGGATTATGGATGAATGGTTTACTGGACATTGGAGAACCTCTTGTTTGGTATTGAAAATTGATCAAAAACGTATTTAATAGATTTCAGAAATGTTTTAATTTGGCTAGCCAGGGCTAAATTGTTTCTGTTTCATGTGAAAGACTGAAACACAGTTGTGGTAATTCTGTGCTGCCTTCTAGGGGCTAAATATCACTGGTAACACTCAAAATTGCTTGGAACTTTCTTCCAGCTGCACCACACTTTATCCCTTTCCATAAGCAGTGTTGACACTGGATCTTAATCATTGACACTTTTGGACTGTGAGACACCTGAACAAAGAACAAGCTATACTTGACTGTTTCATGTTATATTAGTAAATAGTCCAATGCAATTTAGCATCCTCTGGAACAATGCTCACATTAAACTGTAACTTTTTCTTGTTTAATTTCTTTACTTGGTTTTTTTTTCTTTATGTTTTTAAACATGCATCATCATCCTCTCCTAATGATCCCTTCCCATTCTGTGGCCTTTTTTTTTATCCCATATTATTTTTCCAAAACCACTAAAGCAAGTTAAGCAAGCATTATACTCAGTAATTCTGAACTATATTAGCAGGTATATGTTTTTAGCCAAGGCTCAGCATTATTTTCATAAAATTTAGTACTTCAGTTAATGGTCTCATTTTGACAGAATGGCTGTTCCACTTTTTCTAGACCGCACCTGCCTTTTACATATACTTCTGCATTTCAGGTATATTACATGACTCAGATGTGACAAAAGATGAATTGTTTTTCATCATATTATAGGGGGTTATAGAGACAATAAAAATTGGAGTAAATTTGTGAATACTACATTTAATAAACAGCCACTGCTCTGACCATGGATGCAAGAACTAGCAAGCACTCTAACAGCCTGAGTTATTCCAAAGAGTTGCATTTTATTTTCAGCTAATTAATTTAGATCAAAGGATTTAAGGAGAATGGAATAGTTCATAGGTTCTTCAAAGGCCATGTATTTCAGCACTTATTCCAACAGGTAAGATAAAAAAAAGTGGCTATACAAACAACACCCACCTAAAGCTATGTTGCCTATGATAAGGTAGTAGGAATATAGTTTGTGACATCATTGTTACAGACATTACCTTTCTGGTCAAAGATTCATCTGATTTTACCTTTCTTTCTTTGTTTCTGGCAAAGGAACAATACACCCATTTCCTTTTGACCATCCATAAGACCATGTAATCATAAATGTAGTTAGATGAGTATAGCTTGTGATGAGGTAGGACTCTCTAAGTATGTTAGAAATTTCAGTCATAATCCAAGATTTGAGGTGTGACAACTTGTTGATATTATTAATTTTTGCAGACCTATTTTAAAACCCTTTAAAAACTGGCAGCTCAACTGATATTGATGCTGAGGCGAGAATTAACCTTACTAACATAAGTGCAATGAAGTTTTAGGGTAGGATGATATAATTATACAGTGTTTGTTTTCTTTTTTTTTATATCAGGAGGAAGTTTGGTACATAGGATGTAGGAACCCACATTTGGGATGATGCACACCATATCCATAGTTCCTCATTACTAATTTTACCCTTATGAATATTATACGGAGAGGAAACAGACTAGAGAGAGAGAGAGGTGCAGGCGGTGGGAAAAGTACAGAGCCCACAGAAAAAGCAAAAGCAAGCATGGCAAGACACATAGATAGAGAAGGTAAGGGAAACATGGTAGATGGAAGAGAAGTGATGTATGGGAGACTGTATGAAGAACAGAAAGGGGGGTATGTAGAAATGCTTATGAAGTCTGAGAATAGTACTGTTAAAACTACTGGGAGGTAACAACAAATGACCTGCTTCAAAGACAGTAAAAACTAAATGAGACTGAGATTGAAGAATGTGAAAATAGAGTGCCAGCAGTGAAAATAGTTTGATAGTAAAGGTGCATTCCCTTAATGAAATAGCAAAAATGAGAATGGATACAGGGAAAGGAGTCTACATTTTATATTTAGCACGAAGAAGAAGCCACCACTATTCTTGGTATATATTGAATACTGTCCATTTGGTGAACGTACCTCCCTTCACTGTAGTTTAAGATATATGAGTATTCTTTTCAGCTGTACATTACAGTGCCATCTATGTACCAGTCACTCTGTTGTCCTCATTTCATCTTCAGTTATAACCTCATCATTCACCTTTCACAAAATTGCCTATCAATATCAGATATGCAATAGTTGCTGCACAACTAATATGAAGGTTGACAAATCAGCTAAATTTAACTATACAAAATATACAAACTAATGCATGTTTCACAGAAGCAATTGCAGGAAATGAACTGCTTTTCCCTTAAAGTACATGCTTTTAAATTCTGCTGTCTTTTACTTTCTCTCCAAGAATAAGCAAAGTCACATTATATACCATCCGGGCCGAAATCAGCCATCCATTATTGTAATAAAGAAGAAAGTTCAGCAACTCAAGTTAAAACATTTTTGTATCTCCTGATCTTTCCTAGTTTTAAGACTATTCTGCTGCACAAAACTATTAATTCAATGGTCAGGAGGTAAAACATTCAGGTTATAACTATGACAAAGGGCTCATGAAAAAGACATGTTTCTAGGGTAACATGCATCAAACAGAAGTTTTGAAATCTTTGCTGCAAATGACCATTTTAAAGTAATTAAACCAAGTCTGATTTCTTTCTTGACAGCTATAATCCTGGCCTTGTGCAAAATTATTTATAGGTTTGAGACTGAATTTCTGATGATGTATGTGAAAAAAGTAATTATTAGTATAGGGATGTGGAACATCATCATCACTGGTCCAAGTGGTGGCAGGATGGACAACAACATTTAGCTCAATTTTGAGTTCAGACCAAGGGACAGCAAATACTGGCAATGACTGTCAAATTACTCTTCAGAAAAAATTTAGTGGGAGGATTTTAATGATGTATTCTTCAAACAGTAGGACCATAAAATGCATTATTAATAGAAAATGAAATATTTTAAGCATACTGATAATCTTACCAACCTCTAGAGAAGCAAACTTACTTTTGTATACACAAGTGTCAGAAATATTAAAAATATTATTGAACAAGATCAAGGATCTAAATATGATGGAAGTTATTTTGATCAATTCAGATGAGGATGATAGTGTAACAGCTGATAATTATGACATAGCAAATTCTTGTAAATATTCATTAAACTGTAATATGAGTAGTGTAGCCTTTTGCATTTCTTGCACTAGATACTATGTGGGGAAGACAGAAAGATGTTTTGTAACAGAATACAAGAACATGTTTATACTGATAGAAACGTGGACTTCTAGCATCAACAAACTCTACAATAAACACAAAGCGTTGCTGTCCAAGAAAACAAAGACAAGGAACCAGCAATAGAAAAGCACCTTCCTCAGCCTTAACAGGCAAATAAGGCAGCTTGTCAAATTTTCAAAGAGCTCCTTTGAGAGAAACTTAGCAAGTACTGCCAAGGATAACCATAAGGCCTTTTACAGCTACATACATAACCTAAAGGGTAGGACCCAAGCATGTTCAGAACTGATGGTCAATGGTATCACACACACTGACCCCACAGAGATAGCGATCCTGCCAGCAGATAGATTGGGTGAAAATTTCACTTCCTTATCCCCTCCTAACTTACAACAAACCCTCTCCCAAACTCCCCACCCCATCTTACATATCTGAAGAGCAGGTCCTCAAAGCCCTGTACAAGGCAAAGAACACAGCCTCTATGGGACCAGATGACATCCCAGGCTGTTTTCTAAACAGGCTAAAAGATGAACTAGCATTACCACTAAGTACCTTTTTCAATCATATTATAACCAGAGGCTTTGTTCCTGTGGATTGGAACAGCTACAGTTATTCCCCTCCACAAAGATGGCATAGCAACAGACCCAGGGAATTACAGACCCATAAGTCTGACCAGCCTCATCTGTAAGACCATGGAATGTATTATTATGGACTTCATAAATAAAGACATAGGTGACCTCCAAATCCTGGGTGCTAGCCAGTTCAGCTTTGTGAAGGGCAGATCCTGCTAGTTAAATCTGGTGGATTTCTTTGAAAGTGTGTCCAGGGCCATTGATGAGGACAAATCTGTGCACACAGCATACCTTGACTTGGCAAAGGCTTTTGACACAATCCCACATTCAGGTATTACCAATAAACTTAGCCAACTGAATGTAAACACCTTTGTTGTAAGATGGGCTGCCAACTGGCTCACAGACTAGACACATAGTATCAAAGTGGGTGTCTCCACATCAGTCAGCAGACCTGTTACCAGCGGGGTGCTACAGGACTCAGTGCTGGGCCTCCTACTGTTTGGTATATACTTCTCAGAAGTTCAGATCAAAACTAAAGGGTTGTGGCTGACCAAGTTTGTAGACGACTGCAAACTAGGTGCAATCATTGAATCCCCAAATGATGTCAGTATACTCCAGGAGGGTCTCACACAGACCAACGACTAGTGTATTAGTTATGGTCTCAAACTGAATGCAAGGAAAAGTGTCATCATTCCATTCAGCGCAACGTCCCTTCACACTATCAAATCAACAACAATACCCTAAGTACCCATGAAGTGGTAAGGGACATGGGATCACAGGTTGACAGCGAACTTAATTTCGACTACCACGTGTCTATTGTTGTAAGGAAAATTTTCCATGTAGCTCATCTGATTAGCAAAGGCATCACCTCCAGAGCAAAGGAAGTTATAACCCCTGTATACTCAGCACTTATCTGGCCCATAATTGAGTGTAATGCTTCATTCAGTATTTACCATACTAAGCATTTGCAGCAATTAGAGAGACCTCAGAGGTTTCTAACAAAGAAGATCAAGGGCCTCCAGCATGTGCTTTACACAGACCAACTAAAGTCCCTGTCACTATACTCCATATCATATAGACTTCTTAGGGGAGACTTATGCATAGCCTACAGAGCAACTCAGGACCCATACCTAATGAACTTACTGCAAATCCATAAGACAAATGGGTCTAGGGCTACCCATTCCAGGGGCTTAAATTTGGCCTGTGGCATAAATAGGGCATTTATCTTTGTTATTATTTTTGTTAATTATAGAGTCATTTCCAAGCAAGGTAAGAAATATTGATTTATGAGAATTAAAACCGAATTTCAAAAATTAAACTCTTTGATGATGCCTAATTTTTATGTCAAATCTCTTTATTCGGTATTAATTAAAAAAATATAACTTGCTGAGGTATTAGCCGAGGAAAAGACACCAAAAAATCATTTTTTGAGTGGTGTTTCTTTTCCTTACTTAGGAGTCCTTATCTGAGAAAGGCCTATGAAAGTAACTGAAATAAACTTCAGAAAGCTATGGGAAAGACTTTTTGAGCCAAGTTAACTCATGAAACTAAGTTAAGCTATTTCAGCTGAATCCTTTGGGATGATGCCATTACCTGCAACAACATATGTCATAAGATGCATGCTTCATTCCTCCCAAACAACACAGGGGTGGGGGAATCATGCTTAATTCTCTCAAAAATAGTGATGGTAATGTAAAAAAGTCTCTCTAGAGCCTCTACCCTTACTAACTTTCTACAATATCCCCTCCTCTTCTCTGGATCATTCTGATGCCCAGCTGTCACCTGGATTGTACTCTTCCTCCTACAGCCTTTCTGTCACCTCCTCTCTACCCTCAGCTTCACTAAGAACTCTACAAATATATTCACAATCATGCGTTACTCTAGAATGCATGGCGTCAATACCCAACTGTAAAACTTTGTTGCTGTTTCTGCTATTACTTGCTCAGAATACCTCATTCTATGTATCAATATGTTTCACTCTTGCTTGTAATAAGGGATCACTTGTATGTAATTAACAAATGATAATCCAGCTGAAAATGTCCTATGTATTAATATTTTTGATAGTTCTGCTTAAAATCTCCTTTGTATTAATACTTTTAACTTTTGTATGTAATTAATGTTGAGCTTTTCTCCCCAAGCCTCCACTGAAAACGGGTTCGTCCTGGGCCCAGTGGACTTTCCTGGTTAACAAACAATAAATAAAGAAAAAAAGAAAGAAAGAAATAAGTGGATTAAATGTCAGGTCCAGTGGTACAGAGGTTTAAAAACCCTGACTTTGGTACTGGCAACCTTGTTTTGATTAGCAACAACTAGAAAACTGTAGATTTACCTTCTCCATCCTTCATTCATAAGCAGTATCAAGAAATGAATATCCACTTTGTGTTCTACTATATATATGTAGATATAAAACAGAAATACAAGCTGGTTTCTTATATCCCCCTTCCCACTTGGCAGTTTCAAACATACCAAAACAGTTTTCTGAAAAATCAGCATTCTTTTTGCACGCTAAAAATAGATGCATAAAGTTCCCTGTAGGTTAAGAAACATGTTTGGCATCAGGCTGCTTTACAGTTAAAACAAAGAAATAATCACGCTTAAATTTTGAAAATGAGCAGGACTGAAGGAAAATCAAGTCATTCAGATTACTAACTTATCATCTTTACAAACCTTTGCAGCAACACAAATTAGGTATTATATAAGTAATTGAATTTTGAAACTATCACCAAATACAAAATGCCATTTACAGGTAAGAAACTGACAAGCTGCTCTAATACTCAGCACTTCCTTATTGTCTGTTATCAATAGCTAAAATAAAATCTACTTCAACTCATAATTCTGTGAAGAAATACAATCCTCACAAATATGTATTATCTCCAAAAAGGAAATTGACGATGTCAGCTGTAGTGGGTGCTTTTCCAAAGTCATAAGTACTATTCACACTTATGCACTCATTTAAGATATCACATAACCCCTACCTGACCATTTTAAAAATATATAGTAGAGGTTTACCTGATTCTTCATTGTGCTCATTGTATGTTATAGGTTCACTTGTGAGGCGGTTTCAGAAATGTGCTGATGTCCTAAGGTTAAAATATTTGCTAGAATTCAAAAAGAGTTACTCCAAGTTGTAAGCCTTACCACAAGCTGTGTTTCTTTCAAGGTGACCTTTTCTAGCATAGAGACTGCCCAACAGCACTGAATTTCTGGGAGTGAGAGCATCACCATGGAGATCTGTCTGACCAGCAGTGTTACAGGGTAATGAGGCAATATGAGGGGAAGTCAATACTAATTAGTTATGTGTTCTCCACCAGAAATGCATTTGGCTGCTGATTTATGCTGCCAAGTAATTCAGTGTTTCGGGGACTTCAGACCATCACATTACTGTTTAGATCATCCTTCATGTAACCTTGTAACAAGTTATTTCCCAGTTCAGGAATGTTCAGTCGAACTCTTACCTCATCTTCAGTTTTTTCTTGACTATTTTTCTCACTGCAAGCATTGTGGTGGTTGTACTACATGTTGATAAGAATCCAAGCTGCTCATCTCTGATCTTTCTTTTTAGTTTTCTCAGTATTCCTTTATCAATAGTCATCTCCATCACTTTCCTACTGTAAGGCAGGTGTTCGATACTCCTGTACTACTCCAGGTTGTGAATATCTCCTTTGTTCTTTTACGTTAGCACAGAATGTGCATTCGGTATTCATCTGGAATATGGATTTCCGCCATACCGCAGTTACCAATTTTGTTTTCTGTAATGCACTCAACATCCTGATCATATCTGTTGTGACTTCATCTAAACCTGTCACTGTCTCTGATCTTATTTCTTTCATGTACTTTGCCAAGACCAACCCATGCTGGTCTGCTTTATCTAGAAGTTTCTGCAACTACTTCCTGTCCCCCTTTCCTTGCCATCACTGCCTTGCTATGGAGCATAGGCTAAGATCATAAAGACTGCAGAAATACTGGCCAATTTTTAGCAGGAGGAAGGAACCCAACCTACACAAGAGGAGGACATGCAAATATCACACACACAGTGTAAGGTGAATATCGTAACTATTATGCCATTATCCTAGATGCTTAAAAATGTAGATGTATACTTAAAAAAGGGAGTGCAAAAAGTTTAAACAAAAGTCAAAAATGGATATGTCTGTGACCACAAAGAAACAATGATGTCCTTACAGAAATTCATAGCAAAGTTGTTGATCGAATGCAGAGATTAAGAATATACTTTCTGATATTATCTTTCAGCTTGACCAGTCTGAGGGTTAAGATCTCTGCTCTGGAATACTGGATAAATGAAATTCATGGGCAGAGGAGGATAATAAAGCCATACAAAATAAGTTCTTAGACTTGCAGGTATACATTTATCTTACCAATTTGATAATTATGGATTTGTTTTTTATCTAGTAATTCCATTGGGAATCTCAGTGTTCATGGACATGCAGAATGGGAATCATAGCAACAGCCTCTTTGCTACATTGCTTTCCATTGTCTGCCCATAACTACTAGCATAGAAAAAAGCACATAATAATAGAGGAGTTCTAGGGTAACTGTTATGTGCTTACACTATACCACTGTACCATAGCACTGTATAAATAGTGATTGAGTTATGAAAAAGGAAAGAAAAAACATTTTTTTAAAAACAGCATCTAATGACTTCATATACAAAACATCCTGGGGCAAAAGGGATATACATGGAACATGAATGCAATTAGATTTATTTGAATAAATTGGCAAGGTTTCTTGCTAACCACTTCTTATGTTGTCTACACAGTAAAAGGAAATTACATACCTCTCAACCTCTTAGAAATCTGGACAAAGGCATAAATAAAAGTGGGACAAAGGCCCAAAAATAGGAACAATTTTAAAATATTGCTCTTACAAACTTAAAAAGTGGAAAGAATAACAGGTTTTGCATTAGCATGAATTTTCTGAAGGGCTTAAAGTCTGAAACTCAAATCTCTGTCATTATTTTCTAACTTCAGTCTTTAATGATTTGTCATTCATTGGCCAGAAAACCATTTTTTTTAAAAAACAGACCAAAAATATGAGACAAAAAATCTGGACATTCTGTGAAAATCTGTATAGTTGAGAGGTATGAAAACCTAATAGTTTTCAGCAACATTTGTGAAAATGCTATGCAGCATTTGCAAAATTTAGCCTGGAGCTGGAAACATCTTCCTGCATAACCCATTATACCCTGTCTAAAGTAAGTCAAGTTCACTGTTAGCCATATCCTCATCTGTACCGTCTAGTCACATTATAATGGGACTGTCTTGCAAATGCAATGATTTAAACAATTTCATTAATGAGTCACTGGGATTTGCTGATGATTTGTGACCTTATTCTAGAATGTACAAGGAGCTTGCTTTGAAGAGTTATTCATTTTTCAACAGTTTGGAGCACATAGAAATGGCATTTGTCTCTTTGCATTTTCTGGTGGCCAAAAATAATGTTATTATCAGTCATAGTTTCCTCCTTCGGGTCTTCCAGCTTAATGCCTACACTTCTGGTAGACATCATCGGTCCTTCCTCCTCTTCCTCAGGCTGATTCATTTTATCAGCTGAGGTTGCAATGGCAATAATATGCCTGATGCTATGTTTCAGCTCTGATGATCACAACTATTTACATATCTGCCACCTGTTACAAAAATCTGTCCTTGAAAAACAGAGTTGCCTCCTCTGAGTATTCACAGTCTACTGTCAAAATATAAGAGAATAGATACATACTCGTACTGTAGAAGCTTATATTTTTGTGGTCAGAATTTTTGAAGATAGTTATCCTGGCATTGGAGAGGGAATGTGCTACATCAGAATGAGACACATTTCCAGAAGAGGTGAGTGCATTAGTTGTTGCTTGAGACTCCCAATTTATACCAATATTTCTGCCTGACTGTAACTATTGTATCTTGGGTATATAAGAAAGTAGTGGCTTGTGTTGATGACATACCCACTCTGTCTTAACTGCACTAAGGGTGAATAATGTGTGGGAATATCGTAGAATTCAAATGACAACATTCCTTCAGTTCAGCAGCCATCTGAAGTCCCAGTTAAACAAATGTTAATGGAACGATACAAGAAAATTATCCACAGATACAAGCTACTCTAAACCAAACTCAGTGTCTGCAACAGAAGTTGGAGTTTATATAAAACAGAAGCAAACACTGTAGGACTAGAGGTGATGTAATGCTTTTTAAGAGGTACTGTTCATGTAGGTAGGTGTGTCAAAGATGATTGAAAGGAAATAAAGGTAAATGATGTTTAATATCAGTGGTAAAAATCAGCAGTCCCATTTTTCCAAGGTGAACTACAGGGTTTATGTCCAACAAGTAGCCAGACCAAAAAAATCAAGGAACAAATACAATAGGCTAATTTGCCTTCGGAAAAGCTGTAGCCGTAAATGGTAATGTAAGTAAGTTTGACAGTTTAACAGTGTGGGCAGCCCAGTTGAATAGTGAACATTATTCAAAAATTGATGATTGTAATGTGGCTTAGGCTACCTCCATAAGACTATATTGTAAAGATAATATGCTGACCCCATCTGGTTTTGCAGTCGAAACCTGTGAGGTTGAAACAAGTGTGTTTTCTGTGATGGAGGAGGCAATTGAGCAACAAACTGCTGACAAACTTATGGATTGTGCCATTGCACTTCTTGCAAATGATAGTAATTTGAACCCAATGGGGATGTGGAATAGTTCATTTTGTTCCATTGATGAAGAATCTAATTGTGTCTTTAATGTAGTTAATGTTGTCAGCCTTGTAAATGAGTGTGAGGTTCATGAAAGGGGATTTTTAATGAGTACCTCTGATGGTTCAATGTTGGGTAATGAAGGGGGAAATTTGGATGTACATTCTGAGTCTTTTAACAATGACCTAGTTAGTAATGTTGAATGTATGTTGGATGGTAATACACAGGATACTATTGCAACTGAGGATGATATTTGTGTTATAGTTAATAATAGTATGAATGATTTTCAAATTTATAATTATTCTACAAAAGTGGTGAGAGTGAATCATGCTAATTTTTTAGCAAAGGGTTTCACTTTTGTGCCCTCTAGGAAGGGAAATATAGCTGAGACATTGATTGATTTAAATTGTTTTATCCGTAAAGTGAACTTAAAAATTTGGTTCAATGGGCAAACCCATAGGGAAGAAGAAGTGGGTTTATTGAAAAAAAATATGTGTGTTTAACCCACCTTTAAACAATGTTATACGACTATATGAAAGTATGTGTGAAAAAGAAATTAGACAATTGTTTTTAAGTTTCGACAGTGTTCACATTTTAATAATTTGACCAAAGAGGAAGAACAACTGGAATTTATTAGTGATAAAACAGTATGTATCATAAAACCCAATAAGGAAAGTGAGGTTGTACTAATGAACAAAAATGAGTATTTGGATAAAATGATATCCTTATTGATGGATGGCACTTATCAGGAGAGTTCCCTGAATGAAATTCATATAGCCTATCAAAAGATTGATCTGGCCTTGGAAGATATGGTACTTCAAGGCCAGATCAGTCTGGAGGAATTTTATTACCTTAAAAATGAACACCCCATGGTACCAAATATTTTTGGTATACCAAAAAATACATAAGGGTTTAAGCAGGTTAAAATTTCATCTCATAGTGGACGGACATAGATCTAAGACATGTTATATGAGTACGTTCCTGGACAACAGTATGCAAAAGGGCCTTTTGCAATTTTCCTACATTACTAAGGACTCCTGAAATTTTTTGGAAAAATTGGAAAAGATTAAAATAATTCCTGGTTTGTTTATGGTTACTATTGATGTGACAAACCTGTTTTCTGTCATTCCCTATATTGAAGGTATTCAATGGTTTGAAAGGCAGTTATATAAAACAGATTTATACGACCAGGATGCTATTAATAAAATTACTGCTTTCGTGGACATGGTGTTACAGAATAATGATATTCATTTTGAGGGCCAGTATTTTAAACAATTAACTGGAGTAGCAATGGGGGTGGCTTGCGCCCCCGTGTTTGCCAATTTAATTATGTCTTATTGGGTGCAGGAATACTTAATACAAAGTATACATTGGAGTAATGTCATGTATTATACAAGATTTTTGGATGACTTGTTCCTCTTATGGAAAGGTTCTGAGAGTCAGCTTAAAATTTTTTAAGTTTTATTAATAAAACTGTTGATTGTTTTTACTATTTACCTGTCATTATAGTAATGAAAATATTTCCTATTTAGATGTTGATTTAAGTTTGGACAAAAATGGATGTAAATTGTATTCCAAAATTTATCGTAAACCCACCTTTTCAAACTCCTATTTAGAGTTTAATAGCTGGCATCCGGTTTATCAAAAAAAGTATATTGTGAAGGGACAGATGGTCCGAGCGGCCAGAATGGTCAGCCTTGATTGTGAGTTTTTAGAAGAAGTACAGTTTATTACCAACATGTTCTCCAAAAGGGGATATCCTATAGGATTTTTGGAAAAAATAAGTATAGAAATGGTGGGGAAGCTTATGGAAGGGGTATTAAACCCCTATTAGGGGGCCCCATGCAGAACGGTGTTGAGCAGCAGTTTAATGAGCAGTATAATACAATTAGAAAGGATAAGTCGGTTTGTGAAAACTATGGGTTGAGTTTTATTACCACATTCAATTTGGATGCTAGTGTGCTATCGGAGTTTATCCTTAAAAATTGGGATATACTGACCTTTGATGCAGCCAATGCACAGAAAGTAGGTAAGCCCCTGCAAAAAAATTTTTTAGGAAGGATAGATCTCTCAAAAATCTTTTTGAATCTACTATGTGTATGAATGATAGATGTTTTAATAGACCTGTGGGGGATTACATGTGTGGAATGTGTAATTGGTGTAATTAATATTAGAGACAAAAGGTAGTTTTAAATTCAATGGTCACAGCCTTCGTACTAATGGGCATTATAATTGTTGAAGCTCTAATATTCTCTACTTGGCTAAGTGTTTGAAATGTTCAGACTTTTATACAGGCAAGACCAGTAGGCTTCTTAAGAATCGAATCAGGGAGCACACCTATGATATAAGAAAAGCAAAAATCACAAATGCATTGTATAGGCATATTAAGGAGTATAGTGACCATAGTTTTAAAGTTTTAGTTGTGGATCAGCTGGTTATGGATTCTCAGAAGAAATTGGTTAAAATGCATCTGGATATCAGTGAATTGAGGTGGCAAGTAAAATTAGATGCAACTAGGCATCCAGGGTTAAACTAAACCACAAATATAGCTTGCATTTTGAAGTTAAAACAAATTATGGCTTAAACTGGTTGTATTTTCATGTTTGTTCATATGTATTTTTAACTTTTTAAATAACATATACATAGATATATTTTTATATTTATTATATATTTCATATTTCATATGTATAACACATTTTTAAATGGGTTATTGTTAATATGCATGTGGTGCGGTTATTGCTTTAACAGAGAGTGTTCTAATTAATTGGTGACATCATGATTTGTAATATGGGTATTTAAGGGCTGGGTTTTATTATGTTTATTGTTCTGAGGAAGTCCCTACCAGGGGAAGAAAGTGATCAACGTTCAATAAAGATTTTCATATTGTGGCTGGTGTCGTAGTTGCTGTTGAATTGGTTCTGGAGTTGGTCGTATTTTTTATTAAAGGATGTTTAATCCTATACAGAGTTCAAAATCCAGGGCAGTTGTTGTTAAATCATATTGTCTTTTAGCTTACCTAGACAAAAATTGTTTCTTTTAATGTATCTTCCATGGGATGCATAAAGGGTTGTCGTGAACAATGAGCACTAACACAAGTGACCAACCACTTGTGGTCACCCTTTCTGGTTCAGGGATAAGCCCACTGCAATGATATTGCACAAAAAATAGATTCACCATGGTGACAGTCATGCTAAATGATAATGAGACATTCTGGAAAAGCAGCTAATGCTAATTAACCATGTGCTCTTCCCCAGAAATGCCCAGATAAATAAGTATGGCCGGCCACTTTACACTTCTCAAGACTGAGATGGCATCCTTTAAGCCCCCTGGGCCAGAGGAAACCACATCCCACAATGCTGAATCCTTCACAAATGCTTTCTATGGACATCACCAAGAATGCATGGATCATGCAATCCCAAATAAAACCAAGACCCTCTCCACCAAGGGCAGGCGTCCTGTCTGGTGGACCCCAGCCATAAACAAACTGTATAACAAAAGAAGGAAGCTACTGCAAGACAGAGTAAAATCCCATAAAGGGAAGGCATCTCTGACCAGCACTAGCAAAAAACTACATTCACTCATAAAAACATCCAATGCCAACTTTGAGAGAAAAATCGCTAAGGACACTAAAGATAACCATAAGGCCTTCTTCAGCTATGGTAGAAACCTGGCAGAAACCCTCAGATATGCTCAGAGTTAGTTCATAATGACAAAAAATACACTGAACCCACAGATATTGCCAACATACTGGCAGACAGATTCAGTGCAAACTTCTCCCCTCCCTCACCCCCAAAAGAAGAAATAGTTATCCCAGCTGAATGTAACCTCCCTGTCATCTCAGATGTCCAGGTGAGAGCCGCTCTCAGCAAAGCTAAAAACACAGCATCTATGGGACCTGACGGTATCCCGGGTTGTGTGTTACGTAATCTCCATGAGGAGCTAAACCTGCACATAAAAATGCTGTTTAACCTTAGCCTTACTACAGAATATGTACCTGAACACTGGCGTACAGCAACAGTGGTCCCACTCCACAAAGGAGGCTCCTCTACAGACCCTGGAAACTACTGCCCCATAAGCTTAACCAGCCTGGTCTGCAAAGCTATGGAAAGAATCATTATGGAACTCATAAACAGAGACATCGGGGACCTACAAACACTTGATCCTACCCAGTTCGGCTTTGTAAAGGGCAGATCCTGCCTTTTGAACCTGGTTGACTTTTTTGAAACAGTCACTAGAGCCATTGATGAGGGCAAAGCAGTCGATACAGCCTACCTGGACTTGGCTAAAACCTTCGACACAATACCCCACTCAGGCATCATAGACAAGCACAACAGCTTAAATGTAAACCAATATGTCACAAGATGGGTTGCAAACTGGCTAAAGGACAGAACCCATAAAGTCAAAATCGCTGGAGCTATGTCAGACTCAAAGCCAGTCACAAGTGGTGTCCCACAGGGCTCTGTCCTGGGACCCCTATTGTTCGGCATTTATTTCTCAGATGTGAAAGCAAACACAGGAGAGTTGTGGCTGACAATGTTCACAGATGACTGCAAACTAGGCGCCATAGTCGATACACCAGCTGGCACATGCATCCTACAGAAAGGCCTTACTGAGACGGACAACTGGTGCCGAAGTCATGGCCTTAAACTAAATGCCAAAAAATGTATAGTCATCCCCTTTGGGAAAAACAAAGTACCCACAAATTATCACATAAGCAGTAACCCATTGAGTACGGAAAAAGAAATCAGAGACCTGGGGACCCAAGTTGACAGTGACCTCTCATTCGACACCCACATTGCCAAAGTGGTTAGAAAGACCTTCTACCTTGCCCACCTTATCATGAAGGGATTCACATCCAGATCAAACGAGGTCATTGTACCCCTATACTCCTCCCTTATCAGGCCCATGATTGAGTACAATGCCCCATTTGGTATGTACCTCACCCGGCACCTGCAGCAGCTGGAGAGACCCCAAAAGTACCTCACCAAGAGGATCAAGGGTCTCCAACATATGTCATATGCTGCCAGACTAAAGAAACTCCAGCTCTATTCAGTAGCATACCGCCTACTCATAGGTGATCTATGCCTGACGTACAAGGCCATGTCCAATCAGGAATTGATGGACATGCTCCATCTCAAAAAAATCCAAATTCATCAGAACCACAAGAGCTAAAGATCTAAACCTCAGCACAAATATGAATAGGACATGCTGGAGGGACAGATTCATAACTCAGAGGCTTCCTACACTCTGGAACAGGATCCCAGTTCATGTTAGGCAGAGCCCCTCACTGACTCTCTTCAAGAGAAATCTTGACGAGTGGATGGGAGATCGTAGGTTTACCCCGGGGGTCATCTCTGTGTCACTACTAGACAGAGGCACAGTAAACTAAATCTATACATTTGTACCATTACATAGGGTGGCGAAAGCCACATACACTATGGCTAGGCTTATAAATGCCCTAGGGCAGATAGCCTAGTACTAAACTATGAAACTATGAAACTATGATAATTAAAATAGCTAGAATGTTGCATCCCATTCCTATATTCATTGGAAGAAACTGCAATGCAGGCAAGGTTAGGGAAGATAAGTGGCAGTGTAGTGTGTGGGGAGTTGAGTGTGCATGCTTGTGTGTGTGTGTGTGTGGGTTTGAGTGCGTGTATGTGTGTGCGCAAGTGTGTGAATTTGTGCCTCTAGTGATATGACTGGTATCGGCTCACTGTACTTGGGTGAGCAAATATCTGACTGAGTGGTTTCACTAGTGGGGCTTTGGTAGGCTAAACAAAGAAAAAAGTATTAACCTTATTATGATCTATATCCCTCCTGGGAAAAACTCAGACACTCTTGAAAACACTCTAAGTAACTTCCCACATGAAACCATAATCTTGGGAGATGTCAACATCGACTGGAATCTATGTGTGTCAGAGTCTGACCCAACCAATATTAATCTCCATATTTTTTCACAAATTATAACCACCTCCACCAGAATAGGCAGCAACAAACAAAAAGAAAGCATCCTAGACTGGATACTCACCAACCATAAACCCGAAATGTACAAATCTGGGACCATTCCAAATGAGCTCAGCGATCACCTCATCACTTATATGGTAAAATGTAAAATAGGCAGCTCCAAACTCCCTGTGCTCAGGACTGTTAGGAGCACTAAACATTTTGACCTCACTAGTTTCCGAAACGAGCTGCAGTCCTATAACTGGTCAATCCTTAAACACCTCCCACTAGAAGAGGCAGTAACAAATTTTAACTCCACATTTCTAAACATACTTGATTCACATGCCCCAAACGCTCAATCAAAACAAAAGCTCGAATAGCACCATGGCTATCAAAAGACTCTATATCCAAAATTAAATCCAGAAATAAAGCATGGAATAAATGGCATGCTACCAAGTCACCCCTAGACCGTTACAACTTCCAACAACTAAGAAATGAAACAAAAAAACATATCTCAACTGACAAAAAGAACTACTATCTCCAACTACAACATAAAAACCAAAACAACCCCCAAAAGTTTTGGGCAGGAATAAATAAACTACTCCATCCGGGTAGGTCCTCCACACCTACACCAGCAGACCTAACTATGAAAAACCCAGAAGAAGTCGCTACATCCTTTAACACCTTTTTCATCGATGTTATCAAATCCTTAGCCAACCAACAATCTGCCCCCTACTCCCCAACCACAGGTCCCACCCTGAAGACCACGCCATTATTCAATCTACAACCTGTCCCTACTGCATACATTCGATCCTTACTAAATAAATTAAAGCCAACCACCCTCGCCGCAGACCTACTTCCAGCTGACTTTCTACAAAAAGCTGCAGATATCATAGCCTATCCCATCTCAATCTTAATTAATCGCACCATAATTGAATCCAAAATCCCCTCCATATGGAAAATCTCCCATGTCATTCCTCTCCATAAAGGCGGCCCATCCACTGACCTTTCAAATTACAGGCCAATAGCCATTCTGTCACCACTGGCAAAAATAATGGAAAAATGTATTCACAAACAACTCATCCAGCACCTAACTCAGAACAATCTCCTAACCAACTCTCAACACAGCTTCAGGCCCAAACACAGTACTACTACTGCTCTCCTCTCATTCACAAACACTATTAATCTTAACTGGAATGACAAAAAAATATCTTCAGCTCTCTTCTTGGACCTATCAAAAGCTTTTGACATGGTCAACCACAAACTCATGCATGAAACCCTTAAAACTCTCTACCTAGATAACAAAACCCTTGACTGGTTTCATGCCTATCTTTCTGATAGGCAACAAGCTGTGCTCTGGCATAATAAGCTCTCAGACCTCCTACCTAACACCATAGGAGTCCCCCAAGGTTCCATACTTGGCCCCCTCCTATTTTCCATCTTTATTAATGTTCTTAACAAAGTCATTCCAGAGTCCACATGTATTCAATATGCGGATGACTCGACATTACTTTTCTCAGATATATCCCCAATTACTCTACTATCCAAAACTCAAGACTGTTTCACTGCAGTTGAGAAATGGCTATCTGACAACTTATCCTTAACCCAAAACTAAAATGCTCCTCTTCCATCCTACCCATAAAACACCAACCTTTCCCTTTTTTACTCAATCCAACAATGGAACCATCATCTCCCCACACCAAGCTACTAGGAGTTACCATCGACAACAAACTCAGATTTGATGTCTCCGACTTTAGACGGAAACTGGGTGTAACCCGATCATGGCCCAAACTAAATCCAAAAATGTATGCATCCTTGGGAAAAACAAAGTACCCACAAATTATCACATAGCAGTAACCCATTGAGTACGGAAAAGAAATCAGAGACCTGGGGACCCAAGTTGACAGTGACCTCTCATTGACACCCACATTGCCAAAGTGGTTAGAAAGACCTTCTACCTTGCCCACCTTATCATGAAGGGATTCACATCCAGATCAAAGGAGGTCATTGTACCCCTATACTCCTCCCTTATCAGGCCCATGATTGAGTACAATGCCCCATTTGGTATGTACCTCACCCGGCACCTGCAGCAGCTGGAGAGACCCCAAAAGTACCTCACCAAGAGGATCAAGGGTCTCCAACATATGTCATATGCTGCCAGACTAAAGAAACTCCAGCTCTATTCAGTAGCATACCGCCTACTCATAGGTGATCTATGCCTGACGTACAAGGCCATGTCCAATCAGGAATTGATGGACATGCTCCATCTCAAAAATCCAAATTCATCAGAACCACAGAGCTAGAGATTTAAACCTCAGCACAAATATGAATAGGACATGCTGGAGGGACAGATTCATAACTCAGAGGCTTCCTACACTCTGGAACAGGATCCCAGTTCATGTTAGGCAGAGCCCCTCACTGACTCTCTTCAAGAGAAATCTTGACGAGTGGATGGGAGATCGTAGGTTTACCCAGGGGGTCATCTCTGTGTCACTACTAGACAGAGGCACAGTAAACTAAATCTATACATTTGTACCATTACATAGGGTGGCGAAAGCCACATACACTATGGCTAGGCTTATAAATGCCCTAGGGCAGATAGCCTAGTACTAAACTATGAAACTATGAAACTATGATAATTAAAATAGCTAGAATGTTGCATCCCATTCCTATATTCATTGGAAGAAACTGCAATGCAGGCAAGGTTAGGGAAGATAAGTGGCAGTGTAGTGTGTGGGAGTTGAGTGTGCATGCTTGTGTGTGTTGTGTGTGGTGTGTGTGTCGTGTGAATTTGTGCCTCTGTGTTGCTGATGCCACTGTCTGTAGCAAATATTGACTGTGGTTACAGTGCTTTGTAGGCATGTTGTGGCATGTATGTGTAATTTGTGTGTGTGTGGTGTGTGTGTGCGTGTGTGTGTGTGTGTGTGTGTGTGTGTGTGTGTGTCTGTGTGTGTGTGTGTGTGTGTGTGTGTGTGAGTACATTAGAATGGAGGGAGTATCAAGTCAGTTGTATGTGTGCGTGATAACTAAGTTAGGTTCCTGTGCTGACACAGTGCATGGGCCACCAGTGGTAATTACCTCTGGAAAGTGTTGTTTAGCACTGGTGGAAATTATAACTAATTCAAAAATAAGCAAATCATGCGATAATGAGGTCTTCATCATTGTGGCTAAACATGTCTCTGAATTGCATATTATATAACCATATATACTGCATCTAACTACTTTAGGTTATTTATGTGGCTGCAGGCTGTTTATCTGAATCCCAGGGATCATTTCACAATTGGCAAGTAAGTACTTAAAAAAGGAAGGGGCTGTTGAAGCTTCATCAGAGAATGTTCACGTAAAGCAGAACACTTTTACACTACACTTCCATGCTACAGGTTTTAGTCTGCTGGTATATTTACATAATGAAGCACTTTATCCTATACTTTGTTCTCCTTTGTACAGCTTAAAATTAAATGTGGTCATTACAGTGCTTGCAGAGCTACACAGCACATTTTATTTTGTGCTACATTACTGATAAAAATAAAAATAAAAAACACAGAATGTAGCCATCATCTTTGTGCTGCTCCTTGAGAAAGGTATTTCAGAACAAAGTAAGCAATTTATCTTTTTTAATTTGGAACCCAACGGTGTTCCTATTAGATCAGCAACAACAAAAACCACAACTACATATCTCCATATATTGTGTTAATTGTTTAAATGCATTGTCAAGAACCAGCAACTTAGCACACGCGCACACACAATCTCACAAACCACAACACACACACAACACACACACACACACACACACACACACACCACACACACACACAACACACACACACACACACACACGACACACATACAGATACACACTAAAAAGATACACACACAACCTGTCCCTACTGCATACATTCGATCCTTACTAAATAAATTAAAGCCAACCACCCTCGCAGACCTACTTCCAGCTGACTTTCTACAAAAGCTGCAGATATCATAGCCTATCCCATCTCAATCTTAATTAATCGCACCATAATTGAATCCAAAATCCCCTCCATATGGAAAATCTCCCATGTCATTCCTCTCCATAAAGGCAGCCCATCCACTGACCTTTCAAATTACAGGCCAATAGCCATTCTGTCACCACTGGCAAAAATAATGGAAAAATGTATTCACAAACAACTCATCCAGCACCTAACTCAGAACAATCTCCTAACCAACTCTCAACACAGCTTCAGGCCCAAACACAGTACTACTACTGCTCTCCTCTCATTCACAAACACTATTAATCTTAACCGGAATGACAAAAAAATATCTTCAGCTCTCTTCTTGGACCTATCAAAAGCTTTTGACATGGTCAACCACAAACTCATGCATGAAACCCTTAAAACTCTCTACCTAGATAACAAAACCCTTGACTGGTTTCATGCCTATCTTTCTGATAGGCAACAAGTTGTGCTCTGGCATAATAAGCTCTCAGACCTCCTACCTAACACCATAGGAGTCCCCCAAGGTTCCATACTTGGCCCTCTCCTATTTTCCATCTTTATTAATGATCTTAACAAAGTCATTCCAGAGTCCACATGTATTCAATATGCGGATGACTCGACATTACTTTTCTCAGATATATCCCCAATTACTCTACTATCCAAAACTCAAGACTGTTTCACTGCAGTTGAGAAATGGCTATCTGAACGCCAACTTATCCTTAACCCAAAAAAAACTAAAATGCTCCTCTTCCATCCTACCCATAAAACACCAACCTTTCCCTTTTGTATTCAATCCAACAATGGAACCATCATCTCCCCCGACCCCCACACCAAGCTACTAGGAGTTACCATCGACAACAAACTCAGATTTGATGTACACATCAGCCAGACTATTAAGACTGTTAATAAGAAACTGGGGTCCCTCTATAGAATAAAACCCTTTCTGACTCCCATGGCAAAAGTGGCTATTGCTCGCACCCACCTCCTATCCACCCTCTTGTATGCCTCCTCTATACTTACAAACCCCAACAAATCAGATCTGCCTAAACTCTCTTGCTGTTATAATCATATTGCCAGATTTGCAACTGGCTTACCCTACAAAACCCATCACTGTACTAATCTTCAGAACCTAGGCTGGATAGAACTACCAAACCTAATCCTACAGCAGCAACTTATAGATGCTTACAAAATACTCTCTCAACCGGACAACATCCCTGGTCTGAGTAGATTAATCACCCCTTACACAAATCTAAATAGACTTAGATCATCACACAGATTACTTGTACAGACGCTTAAATCCTGTAACTCAGGAGGTGACTCTCTGTTTTCCAACACAGTGGGTAAAATATGGAATTCTCTTCCACCTAGTCTCACCAATTCCACCTCCCTAAATACATTCAAGAAAGGCCTCTCCCACCACTACAAATCCCACTGGCTTTGCCAATGTTCTAATCCAGACTAATCCATTTTTTCCCCGTCCATTTCCTCAGTAATGTTATTTTCTACATAGGCATTAAGCCAACTACTCTCTACCTGAAACTAACAACATGAAGGTCTTGTTTCTTTTTTACAATTGTTATTGTACATACTAGTGAATTTTTTCCCATCTGTGTATTAAATGTATAATCAACAACTGTATGTTATCTGTCATATATTGTAACCTACTTTGTCCTATTGGAGCTTTTCTCCCCGGGCCTCCGCTGAAAATGGACATGTGTCCAGTCGGACTATCTCGGTCAACAAATGTAAAATAATTAAATAAAATAAAATAAAGATTTTCATATTATGGCTGGTGTCGTAGTTGCTGTTGAATTGGTTCTGGAGTTGGTCGTATTTTTTATTAAATGATGTTTAATCCTATACAGAGTTCAAAATCCAGGACAGTTGTTAAATCGTATTGTCTTTTAGCTTACCTAGACAAAAATTGTTTCTTTTAATGTATCTTCCATGGGATGCATAAAGGGTTGTCATGAACAATGAGCACTAACACAAGTGACCAACCACTTGTGGTCACCCTTTCTGGTTCAGGGATAAGCCCACTGCAATGATATTGCACAAAAAATAGATTCACCATGGTGACAGTCATGCTAAATGATAATGAGACATTCTGGAAAAGCAGCTAATGCTAATTAACCATGTGCTCTTCCCCAGAAATGCCCAGATAAATAAGTATGGCCGGCCACTTTACACTTCTCAAAACTGAGATGGTATCCTTTAAGCCCCCTGGGCCAGAGGAAACCACATCCCACAATGCTGAATCCTTCACAAATGCTTTCTACGGACATCTCCAAGAATGCATGGATCATGCAATCCCAAATAAAACCAAGACCCTCTCCACCAAGGGCAGGCGTCCTGTCTGGTGGACCCCAGCCATAAACGAACTGTATAACAAAAGAAGGAAGCTACTGCAAGACAGAATAAAATCCCATAAAAGGAAGGCATCTCTGACCAGCACTAGCAAAAAACTATGTTCACTCATAAAAACATCCAAGGCCAACTTTGAGAGAAAAATCACTAAGGACACTAAAGATAACCATAAGGCCTTCTTCAGCTATGGTAGAAACCTGGCAGAAACCCTCAGATATGCTCAGAGTTACTTCATAATGACAAAAAATACACTGAACCCACAGATATTGCCAACATACTGGCAGACAGGTTCAGTGCAAACTTCTCCCCTCCCTCACCCCCAAAAGAAGAAATAGTTATCCCAGCTGAATGTTACCTCCCTGTCATCTCAGATGTCCAGGTGAGAGCCGCTCTCAGCAAAGCTAAAAGCACAGCATCTATGGGACCTGACGGTATCCCGGGTTGTGTGCTACGTAATCTCCATGAGAAGCTAAACCGCACATAAAAATGCTGTTTAACCTTAGCCTTACTACAGAATATGTACCTGAACACCGGCGTACAGCAACAGTGGTCCCACTCCACAAAGGAGGCTCCTCTACAGACCCTGGA